>NC_081848.1:48986628-49286628 GCF_963259705.1 Myotis daubentonii
GAGCCTGTGCCCTGCTTGCACCTTTGGCCACCTATCGGGTCCTGCACAACCAGCTGCCAGGAGAGGGAGCGGGGGCTGGGCTGGTAGGTGGGCCGACATGGCACAGTGGCGGCAGGACGGCGGTGGGAGGGAAGGAGAAAGTGCTCCCATCAGGTGCAGCTGTGGGCACAGTCCTTCCGTGGCCAATGGCCTGGCCGTGTGGTCGGGTCCTGGCAGAAAGGCCTGGAGGCGGCGGCCAAGGAGGTGTGGGGAGAGGGGTGCAGGTGGGCACACAGAGAAAGCAGGAGTGTGAAGACTCTCACCACGTGCTAATGCAGGTCAGAAAGCACCAACTTGGGAGGCAGGAAACAAGCAAATGAACGCGTGGACGGTTACACTGGGCAGCCCCTGTCATTGCTACAGTGGAGCCAGCACACGGGGCGTACAAGTGAAGCAGCCACTGTGACGGAGGCAGAAGCCATGAAAGGGGTAACACGGGCCCAATGGCTCGGACTCTCACACACCAAGGCCGCGCCAGGTCCTGCCGCCTCAATGTCCAACCAGCCCGTCAGCCACAGCGGCCAAGGCTGAGCCCCTGATGGCACCGTCAGCCACAGCAACCCGGCCATCCTGGAAGGGCCGGCGTTCCTCTTCCTTGGGATGAGACCGGCTCTGGGTGTGGGCTGGCCTTTCCTGACCACAGAGCCTCAGTCAGCACGTCCCAGAACTTCACCTGGTGCGAAGGCAAGGAATTCCACCAGCACAGCATCCAGGGCACAGCGAGGGCCTGTTGAACGACAGCTTGTGGCTCCCTCGGTGCCTTTGCACTCCTGTGTCCTGGGACCAGGAGGGTATCTGGCTGTGACCAGATGCAGGGCTGGTTTACACCACGGGGGCTGGAAGGAGTGTGTGGAACCCAGGTGATCCACTGGGCACCCCGGGTCAGCCCCACCCTAACTGTGCAAGGACACGGGCAGCAACCCCGACGGAAGAAGGGTGTGATTACCAAGCATTTAGGCCCTTTCCTCCCCGCGGGGTGAAGGCAGGGACACACGCCAGGGAAAGCCATCAGCATCTGCCAGGTTGTGGAGGGTGAGAGGATTCAGGATGGAGGGAGGAGGGAGAGCTGAGATTACCTGCCTTGACGGGGTAGTTAGGCCCATGACCTTCCCCTTTCTCTGTTTCCCTGAGGAACAGAGGCCCAAGGGGAATGGGTGAACTGCTCTCTGAACTGGTGGAAAACCAGATCTGTGTGGCCCAAGGGTGGGTGGTCTCGGCTACAGGGGTTGTGATGCTGGCCCAGCGGCCGTGTTCTGTAGCCTGTCGCTTAGCTTGCACCGAGGCCATGCTTACCCGTGGGCCTGCTGAGGACCCAGTGGCCAGGATCCCAGGCCCGTGCTGGGGTGCGGGGTCCTCGGACGATTCCCGGGGCCTCTCTGAGCTTCAGAACCGCACTGCAGCCTAGGCCCCCTCTGCCCAACTTGCCTCCCTCCCTTTCTCCTTCCCAAGGATCGTACGTGCACCATGGTCTCTGGTAGCCTCCCTGCTTCTCGGAGGGCTGGGACCAACACCGGTGACTTCGAGTGGTCCTTGGACCAGGAGCTGCCATCACCTGGGAGCTTGGCAGAAACACAGACTGTCTAGCCTCGCCCCAGACCTACCAAATCGGAGTCTTCATTTTAGCAGATGACTCAGACACGCATTGTAATTTGAGAAAACGCTGTTTAGATGATTTGGTCTTTTCCAGCAAATCCTTTAAATCTCAGTTTAGAACCTGAGCTTTTGCAAAGGCAAACAGTTGGAATCACAAAATTACAGCTTACTTGGGCCCTTCATTTTGCAGGTCAAAGCCCAGCTAAGGGACTGGGTGAGGGTCATACAGTGAATTAGAAGAGAGCCGCACCCATCTCTTCCTCCCACTGCAGGTGCTGCTCTGAGCAGCTACTTCCTCTAAGTCTGCGTGGTTCAGTCTGGCAGCACTTGGAAATGGGGTGTAATAATTTTAAAAATTTGGTCTTTGTCCTGGATTCCTGGCATAGAGTTCCTAAGACCCCTAGAATTTCCTGATGGGGACGTCTTTTGTTATTCACCTGTGTTTACGTAATTGAGTGACTGGGGTGGGGCCCGAGCGGCAGGATGGGGGCTGGTCACCAGAAGGACCGAACTTGTGAATAGAGCCTGAAAGTTCAGCTTCTGGGGAGAGGAGGGAGGCGGTGAACAGATGAGGTCCTAGGAGGGGGGCACGCCGCCCTGAAGCAGGGGAGTCTGCTCTGAAACGAGAATTCAACTTCTGCCTAAAATGCTCACAAATTGTCGCAGGCCACAGGTGGTGGAACTGTGACCCCAAAGCGGTAAAGTACTTACCGATCCCTCCCAGCCCATCACAGCCAGGCCCTCACCTAGACTGCAGCCTCGCATCTAGAGCCTGAAGCCACGCCTGCCGCCCTGTGCCCGAGGCTCCGTGCCCAGCAAAGGGCAGTGATGACGTAGCAGCCTGAGGTCGGAAATGGTCCTGCTGTTTCCCATGAACCTCTAGTCCCACGTGAGTCCTGAGCGCTGTCCCGCGGGCGCCGTGCGCTGCAGAACGACTTCATCGCACAGAAAACGAGGGATGCTCTTTCTTAAGAAATAACTTTAATTCCAGGTGGTTAGTGGATGTAAGGCAGGGAACGCCTTTATGAAAGTTAAAAGAATCCAGTTACAAAAGAAGCACTGGGTATAGTGTCAAACGGCCGAGGGTACAATGGGCTCCGTATTTTACATAGTACAAAAATTTATTTCATATACAAAGAAAAATACAAAGAATGTGCAAAAACCATTTTCACAGGTGGCAATTTATAAAATGAAAATGATAGAAAAATCCTTCATATTATTCCCTCAATTTCTTATGTCACAGTTATATTTCCTACTGTGTAGATCATTTTAAATTTGAAAATCTGATTTATTTTTAACCTATAAAGACAAAGTGGTTTTTTAGTTTGTAAAAAGGGAACCATTTCATTAAGGAAATCTTATTTAATTTTATATTAAATTATAAGCAGACTAACTGAAGAAGGATATAGCAATCATATATACATATTTTTGAAATATTAGTTTGGTATTTAACATATTAACAGTTCCAAACAATGTCCTGCTCTAGCTCCCTGCCTCCCTGGCCACAGGGGCCTCAGAGGAGCTGTTCTGTCCCCGAACAGCCTCCTCCGGTCCTGAGCTGGACAAACACAAGGTTATCAAGAGGAAGGGGAATCTGAAAGCGGTGCCCGCGGTCCACCTGCTGAAGCCGTGTGGGTTCCAATCGTGGGTGTGGGCTGTGGAGACGCCCTCGGCACAGGCGTGGCGAGGTCATGAACAGCTGGTCTCTCCCACCTCCCGCTTCGTCTGGAGGTCAGTGCAAGCGCTTGTTCTGCCGCGAGTGCGTCCGGCTTCCTGCAGGTTGTTGTGAAGGAAGCTGTCAGGGAGCGGAAGACGCGCAGGAGCGCAGGGCCCTCGGGGCAGCCGCGGCCCGAGAACCCAGTGATTGGAAGCAGGCTTTCCTGCGCTGGCGGGGCCATTGCTGCATCAGCCCCTGGACCACCTGTCCATCAGGACACTCCGTGTGCCCTCACTCTGCCCGCCTGAGCACCGGTGTTCTTGCGGCCGAGCCCGGCGCCGGGCAGAGGCCCTGGAAGGACCTTCTGCAGCACCAGATGGCTGAGCATCTCTAAGGCCAGGCGCTAAGGTAGGAGCCGCCGAGGGAAACCTATTCTGTGCAGAATGTAACGCTCTGGAGGGTTTTGATATTTGCTTGTCAGAAAGCTCTCCAAGGAAGTGATGACCTTGGGGAACCAAAGGACCCAGGTAGGTGCACCATTGGCCTGGGGATGGGTGCCAGTTGGCTCAGGAAGCATCTCTGACCCTGACCACTAAGACCCTGTTAGAACAACCTAGTGCAAGGCACAGAGTCCTGGGGCTCTTGACCAGACCTGTGTGGCTCATCCACTCAGGCCAAGTAGACACAGCAATGCGGAAGGAGGGGGCTGGGCAAGACCAGCCAGGAGAGCCTCAGGCCCCAGGCTGACTCATAGAGCCGAACGGGAAGCTGTCCGCTCCTCGAGGACTTGTGCACTTTCCTGATTCGAAGCATGAGTCTCTCCGCTCTCTCCCACTTGGGTGGGCATCAGGCGTCGGAGATGCAGCTCTGGATCCGGTCCATCCACTGTTGGGCACTCTGTCCATCCTGGGCACAGAAGTTGTACACGCGTTTGCTGGTCTTGAGCTACAAAACCAAATGAGGGGAATGAGAGATGAAGGGCAGGCTGTTCTAAGGCTTTGGGCAAGTAAGCAAGGCCATCCCTGTGACCGCACGTCCCCGCACTGCCCAGAACTGCTGCATCGCTCTCCCTTCACTGCCATACGGTCAGCGCCTGTATGCTCACTTTACCTTCTAGTCCCCAGAGTCACCATTAACAACCCCTGGCAGATTGACATCTGCCGGAAGGTGCTGGCAGGAAAAGGAGATGCATGAGGACCACCTTGACATCCTCCCTGACTGAGGAGAGGGCTGGACGGTGGAGCCTCTGGCGTGTCCCAGGCCCTGGAGCAGCGCATGAGGTGCTGAGTAGCACCCTGTGCTCCTCGGGGAAGCCGAGGCTCACCCAAACGGAGATCAGGGTGGCTTTTGTGTCCACTCCACCCCCTTCTCTGGTCTCCAGTCTCCAATCGGGGCCACACTGGAAACCCAGGGTTAGGGTTGCAGCCTCACAGCCTGAGCCAGGCCCCGGGGTGTGACCTCTGCCCTTTATGAAGCCCTGCTGGGCTCTGGGGACTAGGTAAGTCACATATCACGTGGCCCATAAAATGCCCAAGGCCCACCTACAGCTGCTGAAGATGTCTGGGTAGGCAGTCACCATGTGACTGGGACAGTTTTTGTGGACGGTCAAGCATGAAGACACTCGGCATGAATGAGGTAGCACCAGTACCTAACAGCAGGTGGCGAGTGAAATAACAACACTCAGCAGGGAGCTCATTTGCTTTCAGGTGTGACTGGACACCTTTTGAAGGAGCCCTAGGTGCAAAAGCACGTGCAGCTTCTGAGACATGCAGATAGCGGGGGAGGTCAGACATGTGGATAGCGGGGGGAGGTCAGACATGCGGATAGCTGGGGGAGGTCAGACATGCGGACAGCCGGGGAGGTCAGACATGCGGACAGCCGGGGGAGGTCAGACATGAGGATAGCGGGGGAGGTCAGACAATGTGGACAGCCGGGGGAGGTCAGACATGCGGATAGCGGGGGAGGTCAGACATGCGGATAGCTGAGGGAGGTCAGACATGCGGACAGCCGGGGGAGGTCAGACATGTGGATAGCGGGGGAGGTCAGACATGAGGATAGCGGGGGAGGTCAGACATGCGGATAGCCGGGGGAGGTCAGACATGCGGACAGCGGGGGAGGTCAGACATGCGGACAGCCAGGGGAGGTCAGACATGCGGACAGCCGGGGGAGGTCAGACATGAGGATAGCCGGGGGAGGTCAGACATGCGGATAGCGGGGGAGGTCAGACATGCGGATAGCGGGGGAGGTCAGACATTCGGATAGCTGGGGGAGGTCAGACATTCGGATAGCGGGGGAGGTCAGACATGCGGATAGCGGGGGAGGTCAGACATGCAGATAGCCGGGGGAGGTCAGACATGTGGATAGCAGGGGAGGTCAGACATGCGGATGGCGGGGGGAGGTCAGACATACGGACAGCCGGGGGAAGTCAGACATGCAGATAGCGGGGGGAGGTCAGACATGCAGATAGCGGGGGGAGGTCAGACATGCGGATAGCGGGGAGGTCAGACATGTGGATAGCGGGGGAGGTCAGACATGCGGACAGCCGGAGGAGGTCAGACATGCGGATAGCAGGGAGGTCAGGGTGGGACAGAGTGCTGAGTTCAAGTTCTGCAGTGATCCGATGGCCGGGGTCTGGGACCCATGCTCAGTCACCACCTGTTGCTCCGAGGCTCCACGATTCTCGGAGGAGGTGGAGATAAGGAGCTCGTATGGCGCCCGAGAAAGACAAGATCAACTTACATCAAAGAAAGCCTTGTCACTCGTGTGCTTCGGGGCCCCCATGCTTGGGCCCGCGGGGAGGACCATTTCCACTTCGGCCAGATCAATGTGGCCCTTACAGCTGGTGTCCTCACCCGAGTCATAGTATCGCAGCTGGAACAAAGGGTGCAGAAGATGTAAAGGACAGAGAGGGAAAACGGCCTGGCTCTTCTAACTGAACCATGCTGAGGAGAATAGGCAAGAAAAGCTCAGAGGGAAGAGAGGGGTGGGGGTGGGAAGAGATCAACCAAAGAACTGTGTGCATATATACATAACCCATGGGCTCAGATAATAGGGGGGCGGAAATATCCTAGAAGGGGGAGCATGGGGATATATGTAATACTTTCAACACAAAGTATATAAATAAAAAAGAATAGACAAGAAATGAAAAACACTGTTTGTCTTTAGGAAAAAAATACTAAGTGGCCAGGAGAGAGAAGAAAAAAAAGACTTCTTTTGAAATTTGAACAAATAAGTGAATTACATATTAAAAAATAGAATTAAATGTCAACTGACAACTGTAAAAACTATACATAACATATAAAAAGGGGTTAATGTTTATTTATTTTTTTATTTTTTATTTTATTTTATTTTTTTAAAATATATTTTATTGATATTTTTACAGAGAGGAAGGGAGAGAGATAGAGAGTTAGAAACATCGATGAGAGAGAAACATCGATCAGCTGCCTCCTGCACATCTCCTACTGGGGATATGCCCGCAACCCAGGTACATGCCCTTGACCGGAATCGAACCTGGGACCTTTCAGTCCGCAGGCCGACGCTCTATCCACTGAGCCAAACCGGTTTCGGCGAGGGGTTAATGTTTAGAATCAAAACAGAATTCCTAGAAATTGATAGGAAAAAGATAAACAACCTAGTAAAAAAATGGTCAAAGGAGCTCAACAAGCACATCACAGAAGAAACACAAATGCTCTACAAACTCCTGCAAAGAAGCAACCTCACTGACCAAAGAAAGGAAGCGAATCAACGAGATTTCACTTTCACCTACATTAAGAAATGTTAAACATGGCTGATAATATCCGGTTGAACGTAAAGCACTACATATTCTTAGTGGGGATATGATTAGTTAGAGATTTTTGGAGAATAATTTGGCAATATCAACGAAAATGTAAAGTGTCTGTGCTTAGTGATACACCCTTCCCACCTCTACAACTTATCCTCTAGAAACACTCTCGCAACTGTGCCAAGACACACATACAGAGGTTTTCTTTACTGTTTTTATCAGCTAAAATGGAAAAGATGTATCTGTCTCTCAATGGGGTGTTGGTTAATTACAAGGCAGGACAGCAATATATGGAATAGCATACAGCTTTTCAAAAACAACAAAGGTCTGTATGAACTGGCAGGAAAATATGTTCAAATATCCTATATAATAAAAGGCTAATATGCAAATGGTCCCCTTGGGAGTTCGACCGACTGGGAGTTCGACCGCCCACTATGACATGCATTGACCACCAAGGGGCAGCGTGGAATGAAGGAAGGCCCCGGCTGGCAGCTGGAAGACCCTGATCAGCCCTGATAGTCGGCCAGGCCTGAGGACTCTACCCATGCACAAATTTCATGCACCGGGCCTCTAGCATTATATAAAAAAGTGAATTCCCAATTAGCATGTAGCTATAAAATAAGTTTGAAAAACAGAGTAAGTAGCATAACATTTGATTGAGTGGTGTTTGTACCAGGACTGTCCTGTATACACTCATTTAACCTTCCTAGCAACTCAAACTACATATAATACATCTACATCTACACACAGATGTATAAAATATTTAGAGAAATAGATACCAAATTGTTAATAGTTACCTCTGGGAGTTGTGGGCTCAGGGGGCTCTCCCATCTTTATGAGGTATTTGAATTCAATACAACAAACATGTATGTATTACTTTTGGAATATGAAAAGAAATGAGGAAAACTTTTTAAAATGAAAGATGCTGGTGAAAAGCCTTCCTGGCCCACAGTCAGATTCCCGCTCTCACTTCCCAGCAGGAGTGCCTGGAGCCTCGGGCACTGAGGTTCTGGCTGGGATGTTCCTGTCTCTCCCTCAGGCCTGGTGCAAGCAGGGAAATGGAAAATCTGTACACCTTTCATACTGAAGCAATCCCAAAGATTGGTAGGAACACAAGTATAATTTGACATAATTGTAAATTACAGAAAGACTATGACATTCTCCTGTGGTATATTTCGTGATTTAATGGAACTTTTATACATAGTGCAGACTTGATTTCAGGGACTGTTAAGTCTAAAAAAGGCTTGACTGCATATTTGGAAAGAAATTCTCTACATTCCTCCCCAAAGACTGCACAGCCTTTATGGAATCCTTTGAACGGAGGGGGTCTCTGCATAACATCTTCACCTGGAAGGAGTTTCCAGATGCGGGTCCAACCAGAGCACGGTTGGGGGTAACTGTCCTTATCGCTCTCACAGGCTCCATTTTAGAGGCGGTGCGCTGAGAACCAAAGCGCGCCCCTTCGCCTCCAGGCAGCCCTGTCAGCTCCAGGGACACGGGAGGCCATGCGACTCACTAGTGAAGGTGCAGAGGGGCTGGGGGGTTGGCTAGGGGTCCCCCTCCCCTGGCATTGCTGAAGCCAAGCTTATGACACTAGGATGTGTGGGCTTCAACGGCAGTAGCTAAGAACCTAACAACAGGCAACAGACTTCCCGACAGGTCAGTGAGGTTGATCTCGCGCTTGCCCACTGTGGGTTCCAGGTGTGCGTGGGCCCGTCCACCTGCCTGTTTCGGGGCCCCTCCCCTGTTGCTGCCGTCTATGAGGAAGAATCATGCCTTCTTTAGAACCCTGTGCATGGCAGGCACAGGGAAGGTGTGCAATCCCATTTGTCAAATAAATGAGTGCCCTCATCTGTGCGTGGATGCTTTAAGCTGCCGGCCGAAGGTAATGTGTATTCTGGGAGTGCTCACAGGCTCCATATGTGCATACAACATGCAACACACTGAAAATCTCAGGGTCTCCCAGCGCAGGTTTACGAGCAGAAGATATTTGAGCATTAAAAAGCAGAGTTTGCCCGGCTGATGTTGCTCAGTGGTTGAGCATCGATCTATGAACCAGATCACAGGTTCAATTCCTGGTCGGGGCACATGCCCGGGGTCGGGCTGGATCCCCAGTGTGGGGTGTGTGGGGGGCAGCCAATCAATGATTCTCATCATTGATGTTTCTATCTCTCCCTCCCTCTCCCTTCCACTCTGAAATCAATAAAAAAAAATATATTAAAAAAAAAGCAGAGTCTATTGCTCTTAATGCTCTGGGCTCAGCTGTCACTGTCTCCGCCAGCACACGCCAGGCAGAGCCACTCGGGAGCCCTCGCTCAGGGACACGCTGATGTCAGGAGAGCACTGTACACGGGGGATGCCCCATCTGCACACAGGCGCACGGCAGCTAGGCAGCCGAGAGCGATCTCTGTAGGCTGTGAGCATTACCTGGTGTTTTGTTACATCCAGCACGAACCAGCGGGGCTTCCAACCTTTCAGCAAAGCCCCTCTTTTGTAAAGTGTTCCTTCAAAGGACCTAGAAGAAATGACAACAGGGCAGTTCATTTTGATTTTTCATTAAAAAAATTTTGTAAAGGGATGTCTGCAGATTTTGGTTGTTAAATTTCTATTTCTCTCAATTGATCCCTAAAAAAGAAAAAACAAACAAACCAATCAGAGTTCTCCCTAGAGTGTTTCTATCGGACCTTTGGGGAAGACTGCCACTTTCTGCTGGCATTACCAAACTGGTGGGGCTTGGCGCTCTCGGTGGCCACCTTGGGTGCCATGCTGGGACTAACGCATCCCCGGAGCCAGCAGAGCTGGCCAGGGGACAGAAGCCTCCCAGTTTACGCGAGTCAATTCCTGTCTGCGTGAGCTAGCAGGAGCTGGGTTTCTGTTTGCCCCTGAAGAAGTGCTGACGACCACAGAATCCCTTAGGAGATCTGGCAGACAGGAGGGAACAAGAATCAGGACTCAACCAGATAACTACTAGCTCTTGGCATATTCTAGTTGTAATTTTGATCTTTCCTCTTCAAAGAACCATCTAACACATTGAAAACAGAAACAAAGAAAGACTCAAAGCAAAATCAGTCTACAGAAGGCCGTGCTGACTGGCCCAGCCTGTTAAAGGGCCGGGCGTGGCAGAGGCAGGTGGGGAGAGCCCCGCAGCCCGCCCGTCGCGTCACCTGTTCTCGTCGTTCTTGGACGTGTACTGGCTGTACAGCGTGGCGGCTCTGCGGTCCACGCCATTGGACGGGGAGATGCTGGCGCTCTGCTCCTCTGCCATGCTGTCCGGGAGGTGCAGCAGGGACCTCTTCTGATAGGGAGGGAGGTTGGTGGACACCATCCCTGGGGAGCCTGGAGGGTGTCTCTGCGGCTGAAACAGGAAGAACAGGAGGAGGAAAGCTTTAGCAGACTTTAGGCTGCTCATCCGGTAATTTCCTTCCTAAAAATTTATCTCAAGGGAAGAAACGGAACCAGTAAGCAAAATGTGCATAAAGAGATGTTTATCCTGGAGTTGTTTATAATAATAAAAGACTGGAAACAAGCTGAATGCCTATCATCAGGGGACTGGTTAAAAAAGACAACATTTCCGTACAGTGGAATTCTAGACAGCCATTAAAATCGATGCCTCTGGTTCATTATACAGTGACAAATGGGAGGACATGTGTGCCACATGTTACATAAAAACAAGAAAGCAGGCTTTAAAATAGTATGTATAATAAATCCCTTCTACATGTGCAGTTAGAATAAAACAAGTTTGACAGCATTGTTGTTTATTTCTAGGTTATAAACTATGGATGATTTTTATCTTCTATTTTATAACTTTCTGTGTATTGTCTTATTTAAAAGAATAAATATATCACACTTCCATAATCAGAAAGAAAAAGACAAAAAGCTATATTTTTCCTGAGAAAAGAAGTTAGGCGTCACCCACCTGAGGCCTGAGAACAGCTCCTGACCTGCCATTTGAAGGCAAGAGGCAGTGCCCGAGGACCCTTCAAGTCACTCCGGCTTTCTTCTGCCCTCCTCTCTCCTTGACCCACTGTGACTTCTGACCTGCTGACCTGCCTGCTCCCCAAGGTGCGCTCCAGAACACTGTCCCAGCCCCCCGGGTACTGCCCCGCAGCCAATCTGACGTGGGTTTGCCTGGTGGCCGCACCAAGTAGCAGCTGTGTGATCCCTGTGCCTGTCCTCATGTCTGAGGTGGACCCACGCCCTCACTGTGTACATGGTGCCCAGCACAGGCCCTTGCCCATGGTACGTGCTTGATAAAAGTTTCTTACGTCAGAAACAGGAAATGGGGCATAAGAAACAGAAAATGGAGTATTTGGTTTTAAAGTATTTTGATAAATGTTTCCTAATTCAGAAACAGAAAACGTGTGTGTGTGTGTGTGTGTGTGTGTGTGTGTGTGTGAACAACAGAAAACAGCATCTTTTGTCTTTTTAAAATATTTTATTTTCCCTATTACTCCTCTGGAGCAAACCTGGTCTTGGCATCCCCGCCTCCCTCATGTGGTAGAAGATCAGCTGAAACCACAGAGGCTCTGAGATAGAAGAGAACCAGTAATTTCCCGTGGATGTGGCCCTGAAACATCAGTGTTATGTCACTGTGGTGAGGTGAGGCACTCAGGAAGTATTCGGGGATTTGGAGCTTTCTGCCCTGGAACCCCAGGGCATGACCCTCCCTTTGCCCCATCCTTTGACCATCAGCCCCCCTGGGTCACCTGGCAGCGGCCCCACCTGACCAGCACCCTCGCAAAGCTCAGCAGTAGCTCCTCAGGGGGCTGTGCCAACTCACGCGATCTGCTCTGGGCTCTTCTTTGAGGTCCACGGCTACCCTTTCCCACAGCTGCTGCCACTTCTCGGGGGTTTGGTTCAATTTGTGCTCCAATCTTTCAATTTCCTGCAAAGTAATTAAAGGGGTTTTTGGACAGATCAGTATTTCATCGAAGCCATGTCTCTGCACTGGCGCAGATGAACGGGGGGGGGGGGGGGAGGAGGGCGGGGGGGACGGACGGAGGGGACACGGGCAGCTAACGGGAGTGGTAAACACGGCCTCGGCCTCCCGAGCCAGGAACAGCGTGGAGCTCCAGCTGATGGGAGGCACGAGGCAAGGGTGATTTATGAGGATCTGTAACCAGGACGGTTTATACAGAACTGCTTCAATACGGAGAGAAATATGTATCCCAAACACCCTGGCCAGCCCACTGGAAATCTGATGGCCACAGCAAAAGGTCAAGCACTGGGCCGGTGTCCAAACCCTAATAGCTGAGGTAGATGGGAAGTCTGTCCTTGACAGAGGAACCCCTCAACTCTGATGATTGAAACCAGATGTGGAAAGAACAAGTCAAGAAATTCCTCAGGAGCAGTTTCCTGCGGCCGGGGAGCTGGCGGTCAGCACAGCGCCGCTCCAGCGCTCTCCCCAGCACGCTCCTGGTCGGGGCGACCGAGACTCCAGCAGCTGCCTGGCCCCCTCTCTCCTCGGGCTGCTGCTCTCACCAGCGTGGCTACTGCCAGGACGGTTTCTCCAGAATATTCCTAGTGGAAGACACTGGCAGTACTCCCACCAGGCCACCAGCTGCCCACACTGGTGACCAGAGGAAGCGGAGCACCCACAGAAGCCATAACCCAGGCCTGACTCAGGCTGCCTGGGCAGCTAAAACAGCTGGGAAGCTGCAAATTGTTGCATTTGCTTGACCGCTTCCTCGAAATACTGGAAAACTCAGCCTGGTCCCCCACTGCTGCTGGGGAGCAAGTCTGGTTCCTCCTCCCCCTGGAGCTACCTCGACCAGAGTGGGGAGAGCTGCGCCCAGAAGTCTGTGAGCCGGTCCATCTGAACCAGCCGGGTTCCCCAGGCTTCCTTGACTCCGCGGAGCCCCAGGTTTGTGTCTCCACACTGCTGACTTACACTGAAGAGGCTGGTCAGAGCGTCGGGCTGCGTGCAGCTGATGTCGTCATAGCACGGCCACACTGTCCTCCTCTGGCTCTGCGGCCCAGCACCCCCGGCCAGGTCACAGTCCTCAGGGGGCAACTGCTTCGGGGTCAGCATCATCCAGTCATACGACGGCCCCGTGGAGAGGGTCTCCTCGATGTAGTAATCCCACTTCTTGAGGCTGGAGACATTCACGTTGGGCTTCAGGGCCTGTTTAAAGAAAATTGTGAAATGTGGTTTCATCTTGACCCCACGCTTACTTGCAGGCCAGCCCCTATAATTTGCAGGGTCTCGGGCAAGAGTATGAATAGAGGTTCAAATGTCACATATCTAAGTATTTAAATGGACACATCAAAATAAATGGTTACATAAACTATATTCTATCCTCCTACTTTGACAAAGATAACTCCGTAATGACCTGGAAGGCCAGGCTCAAACCTGGGGCTCCTGGAATTCTACACCGGAAAGTGTGGCCCTGAGGAGCTGGTCCCACCCCAGCCCTCAGCCTGACCCCCTGCTCCTCCCACCCATCTCTCTCCTATAGTCTGAGGGCCTTATATGAACGTGTGTGTATACCCCAGCCCAGCAGCTAAAATCTGTCCACTTCCTGCCAAAACACTTTGTCGTAGCTGCCCTTTGGGCCTAGGGTGACAGGCACTGGTTTGGGAGACAGACTCGGAGAAGTGGGCTGGTGAGTAACTGGAATTTGGGTCAGAAATTTTGAGGCACCAGAGGGTGGTTTAGATGAAGGAGGGGCATCTAAGCATGTACTCTTGGTTTCTCATATCCCTCACCCCATGAGGAAGGGGCACCGGAGAAAGGCCAGCTGGGGTCCCAATGCACGGGGCCAGGGCAGGGGCCTCTGTGCCCCTCAGTGAGGTGCTACTGCTCATCAAACCAGCCTGTCCCACCTCAGAGCCTCGTTCACAGAGGTGTGCATGGCAGAGCATGGCTGCCCTGGGAATCAGCCTTCCTGGACCGGCTCAAAACACCCCTGCTTCCCACGGGGTTCCCCACGACTTTGGCACAGATGGACTTAGAGAACTCTTCCCCAAGTATTTTAGATTTTTCAGTTTAGATGACCTGTTGAGGTTTCTTTCTTCCTGGGGAAAGCTGACTTGCTTTGATGTTCCTAAAGGTATCCCTTCCAGGTTTTGGGGGCCAGATCCCAATTTTTTGTGGTCAAGAATTTGGTGAACAGTCTCCATACCATCATAACCCCAACCCATAGTCTATCAAACTTCTGAATAGCTTCTGGTCTGACACCTAATCAGACATTTATAAAAAGCCTCAACAGCAGTGTACACTCAAAGTAAGGGAAACTTTGACATAAAATATTCAGAAAATGAAACATAAATGCTTTTTACCTCAATTTCCACTGGTGAATATAAATAATTAAAGAAAACGGGACTCCTCTTGTGCATTCTGTCAACACACTCCCAAATACAAAGTCCTTTTTTGGCGTGCTTATCTCCTTTATCATCAAATAAAGTTCCTGTAAGTCCAAAGACATTCAACAAAACTCAAATCAGCAGTTTGCCTAGAAGCATGATGTGTGTAGCAGACGAAAACTGGAATATTTCTTAGGGCTCCACAGACAGCAATGTATGTGCAGAAACCTTAGGAAATAACTGCAAGCCTAAGGATAGGAATGAACTTCACAGTCACAGGGACACAGATCCAAATGGAAGGGAAGCAGCTGACAAGGCTTCCAGCATTTCCAGGACATCATGGCTCTCTTCCAATCTACATTCTGCATCTGCATTCTACATTCCTCACCTACACGGAGGCCCCAGAGGCAAGCCAGGAAACATGCTACACATTCTTGCAGAAAAAATGGAAGGACTTAGAGTTGATCTGATGAAACTCAGTTAAAATAATTTTATGTTTCTTTTTTAAGTCATTGGATGTCTATTATGAAGCCATTTCAAGTGTTTTCTTGTTTAGTAGTTTATATACACCGCAAATCATGGTCATGGAGACCTGGATGACAGAGGGTGTGGTCTGGACTCTGGGTGACTTAAAAACAAAAGCTGAACTTAGGGGGGGGGCCTTTCAGGGGTTTTCTGACATTATTTTTGTACCTTTCAAAAGTCAGTCTCTTACATGACCCCACTTCGTTTTATTTTTATTTTCTATTTTTTAAAAAATATATTTTTTTATTGATTTCAGAGAGGAAGGGAAAGGAGAGACAGAAACATCAATGATGAAAGAGAATCACTGATTGGCTGCCTCCTGCATGCCCCCTACTGGGGATCGAGCCCACAACCCAGGCTTGTGCCCTGACCAAGAATTGAACCGTGACCTTCTGGTTCATAGGTCGATACTCAACCACTGAGCCACGCAAGCTGGGCCCCACTTTGTTTTTAATTGAGAGGAATATGTGTTGGGGTGAGGCAGGAGGTATTTTTTTTTTTTAAGGCCAGGACGGGTGCCTCTCTTGCTTTGAATTGAATGACTCAGTCAAAAATCAATAAGCATTTTACCAGTTTATCATAAAAGAATGTCTTAAGTCCAAGGCTGCACAAAATCCCATAAAGGCCCCCCAAGACTAATTAATGTTTTTTTCTCTATCTTTGAACTGCAGAGCCCAGTACAGTAGTTCTCAGCGTTGGCCACATGTTAATAACACCAAGGGCTTTAATCTCTGAGGATGGGCCCCAGAGATTAGTTGTTTTAAAAGTTCTCCAAGTAATTCCAGCGTCCAATGTAACCAGCTCTATTTAATGCCTTCTCAACACATGGGTGCTTAAGAAATTAAGGTTTCTGATTAAGATGTGTGGGATGGCAATTCTGTAAGTCAACAAAGGTCTGGAAGTACTAACAGGTGGGAATGGTCTCACCAGTGCTGTCTCCCTTACCAAAAGTATGAAGTATCTTCCTAGACAATTTTCCTAATCCTTACTCAAGGATATCTTTTTATTGATTTTAGACAGAGAAGAAGGGGGAAGGAGAGAGAGAAACAGCAATGTGAAAGAGAAACATCAATCAGTTGCCTCCCATATGCACCCCAACCTGGTTATGTGCCCTTACTGGTGGACTGGATGACGCTCCAACCAACTGAGCCACATCGGCCAGGGTTATTAGACGATTTTAATAGCATGCATTGGAAAGCAATACTTCCTGTTTCATACTTTAAATGGAGAACATCAGTAAATATTTTCAGTCACCAAAAGAGTCCTTGTTATGAATATATAGGTACATATAATATTCTGAAAATTGCTGATTTTTAAAAATTTGCCTGTCTTCTCAGTCATGTGTATCCTCCCCTTCCCTCTCCCTACAACAAAAGAATGTAAAATCCCCTTGGAAAATGTTTTCACAGGGGCTGAGTTTCAGCATTTACTCCTTATAACTATTAATGCTGTGAAAAATTATAACAAATAATGATGGTATGTCTAAAATTTATTGAGTGCTTACTATGTGCTAGCAATTGTGCTAAGAAATTTACAAATATTTCCTACTGTGCTCACCATGGCTCAAAGGGCCATTTTGATGAGGAAATGGAAGAAACTCAGAGAAGTACTTAACTCGTCCAAAGAACTCAGTTGGTGCTGGAATGTAACCCAGGTCTGTTTCTGCCAGAGCCCATGGCATTAAAAAAAAAAAAAAAATTCTTTATTGATTTCAGAGAGGAAGGGAGAGGGAGAGAGAGATAGAAACATCAATGGTGAGAGAATCATTGATTGGCTGCCTCCTGCTCTCCACTGGGGATCCACCCTGCAACCCAAGCATGTGCCTTTGACCGGAATCGAACCCGGCACCCTTCAGTCCATAGGCCGATGCTCTATCCACTAAGCCAGACCAGCTAGGGCGAGCCCACAGCATTAACTGCTACTCAAATGCCTCCAAGGGCAGTGCCTTTCCTACCAGAGTGTGCCAGGAATGGAAAAACAGTCAAATGTTTCTCCTCAAACAGGGATGCCACTTTGAGATACTAAAGTAGTAAGCAGATTTCATTTTTTCAGAGGTGCTTCAGGGATGACCACTTGCAGGGCCTCAGGACTAACACACACATCATCTCAGAATCTGGGCCCGTGTTCACATCCACTCTGCTCCCCTAGTTCAGGCCGAAACCCCACAATGGCCTTGCCATACCTGAGGCAGTTATGTTAGTAGAGGTTTTAATAAAAAACACACAAGTAACAAAAAAGATAAAACAAGAGCATGCAAACACATACCGTGCTCTAATCTTTCATAGTCTGAATCCAGGAGAAATGTTTTAAAGCGATTAGATACGTAGTGGAAAGCCAAGAACTTTAAGTAATAGAGGTTGAATTCAAACTCGGTTGGATACTGGTTGTGAACCTGAAACACACAAGGCAAAGAAAAGAGTAAGAATCAAATCAGACAAAACGTGGAGGCCGTGCCTCTGAGTGCTGACCGAGGTGTGCAGGACACCGTGTCGCCACTTAACTGCATCCTGGCCATGAGTGAGGGTGGGAGGGAACCAGTCTTTCTGTACCTTGCATGTGCCAGACGCCTTGCAAGGGCTTGTTATAACAATCTCATTTACTCTCCACACTGCTAACATAATCTCACTTAATCTGCATAACAACACTGCAGGATCAGCAATGTTTTTCTGACTTTATTGAGACATACAACACTGTGTAAGTTTAAGGTGTACACGTGATAATTTGATATGCATTTCTCTTGTGAAATGATTACCACAGTAGGGTTACAGTTAGCAACTTTCAAGTATTGTATTATTACCTACTAGAGGTGCCTCGGTCTGGCCTGCGGGTTCGGCCCGAAACAAGCTCTCCAACATCCCTCTAGGCTAGGGGACCTGGATTGTGAGAGGGCGCAGGCCAGGCCGATTGGGGCTGGAGAGGGGCACGGGAGGTTGGCCAGCTGAGGAGGGACCGCCCAAGGGTTCCCAGGTGTGTCTGGCCCATCTCGCTCAATCCCGACCAGCCAGACCCCAGCAGCAAGCTAACCTACCAGTCAGAGCGCCTGCCCCCTGGTGGTCAGTGCACATCATAGTGACTGGTCAACTGTCTTCCCCCTAGTGGTCAGTGCATGTCACAGCGAGCGATTGAGCGGCCTTAGCATATCCTATCTAATAATAGAGAAACATGGTAATTAACCGTAACTTCGCTACCCTTCCCATTGGCTAATCAGCGAGATATACAAATTAACTGCCAGGCAAGATGGCGGCCAGCAGCCAGGCAGCTGAAGCGAACATGAGGCTTGCTTGCTCCAGTGATGGAGGAAGCCAAGGTTCCCCGCCTGCCGCAGCCCAGCTCTGAGCTCCGGATGCAACAATGTTGCAATTATAGAACCTAAACAAACCCAGAAACCTGCTTTCAGCCAGCGCGGCCTCAGAGCTTAGAGCGGCCAGTGATGGCAACAGAGTTTCAATTATAGAATCTAAACAAACCCAGATACCTGCTTTCAGCCGGCAACGGCCTCAGAGCTGGAGCCGGCTCTCAGCTCCAGTGATAGCTATAGAGGTAAATAAATCCCAGAATAAAAAAAAAAGAAAAGAAAAAAAGGAGAGGCTGGGAGCTTCAGTCACCCACCAGCCTGAAAACAGCCCTCAGCCCCTCACCCAGACTGGCCAGGCACCCCAGTGGGGACCCCCACCCTGAAGGGGGTGTGACCAGCTGCAAACAGCCATCATCCCCTCATCCAGGCTGGCCAGGTACCCAAGCGGCACCCCCACCCTGATCCGGATCAACCTTCAGGGCAAACCAGCCGGCCCCCACCTGTGCACCGGGCCTCTATCCTATATAGTAAAAGGGTAATATGCAAACTGACCCTAACAGCAGACGGACTGGGAATGACTGGTCACTATGACACACACTGACCACCAGGGGGCAGACACTCAATGCAGAAGCTGCCCTCTGGTGGTCAGGGCGCTCTCACATGGGAGGAGCTCTGCTCAGCCACAAGCCAGGCTGATGGCTGCCAGTACAGAGGTGGTGGTGGGAGCCTCTCCTGCCTCCTCAGCAGCGCTAAGGATGTCCGACTGCAGTTTAGGCCTGCTCCCCGCTGGCAAGTGGACATCCCCCGAGGGCTGCCGGGCTGCCAGAGGGATGTCTGATTGCCATCTTAGGCCCAATCCCCTGGGGAGAGGGCCTAAGCCAGCAGGTGGTCATCCCCTGAGGGGTCCCAGACTGTGAGAGGGCACAGGCCGGGCTGAGGGACCTCCTCCCTCCCCCGCCCCCCCCCCAGTGCACAAATTTTTGTGCACCGGGCCTCTAGTCATTAGTATATCACACTTTGGTTGAACGGCCAACCAGCTGACTGGACACTTACCATATTAGGCTTTTATTATATAGGACAGTCACCATGCTGTGCATTGGGTCCTCAGAACTTGTTATAATTGTAAGTGTTTACCCCTTGACCCACATCTCCTCATGCCCCTCACCCCCCAAACCCTGGCAACTACCATTCTGTCCTGTTTCTATGAGTTTGGCCTTTACAGATTCCACATCCAAGTCAGTTCATATAGTATTCATCTTTCTATGACTTATTTCATTTAGCATAATGCACTCAAGTTTTTGCAAATGGAAAAATTTCCTGGTTTCCTCATGGCTGAATAATATTTCTTTATCCATTCACCCGTTGATGGGCACAGGTTGTCTCCATGTTTTGGCTATTGTGAAAAATGCTGTAGTGAACAGGGGAATGCTGATATCTCTTTGAGATTGTGATGGCATTCCCTCAAATACATACCCAGAAGTGGGACTGCTGTGTCATATGGTAGTTTTATTTTCAGTTTTTTTGAGAAACCTCCATACTGTTTCCATAGTGGCTGTACCAATTAACATTCCCACTAACAGCAAATACGGGTTCCCTTTTTTCTGCATCCTCACCAACAATTTTTACCTCTTGTCATTTTGATAATAGCTGTCCTAACAGGTATGACGTGATATTTCATTGTGGTTTTGATTTGCATTTTCCTTATGACTAGTGACGTTGAGAACTTTTTCATGTACCTAGTGGCCATTTGTATGTCTTCATTGGAAAAATGTCTATACAGTTCCTCTGAAAATAGGCTAAGGATGAGCAAGATTAAGCAGCTTATCCAACATCATCAACATCATTCAGCAGGAACCAGTGAGCCCAAATTTGAACTTTGGCTTGTTTGGCTCCAAAATCTGTGCCCCATTCACTACCTTACACCATGCAAGGCACTTCACAGATGGAAATGAACATGAGTTATGGTTCTTGCTTTCCAGGCATGTGTGGTGAATTAGTATCTATAATAAAAGCATAATACGCTAATCAGACTGGACATCCTTCCGGACGACCTTCTGGACAAAGCCGGGGCTGTGAGGGAAGCCTGGGTCCTGCCAGAGGGAAGCTGGAGCTGGCAGCTGGGGGAAGGAAGCCTACTCTTGCATGAATTTCGTGCATCGGGCCTCTAGTGTAATATAACAATAAAAGTTGTACTTACATAAGTTTGGCGGTGAAAGGAATGAGGAGAGAAGGTCATTTAGGGAGATAGCAAGGGAGGTTTTCTGGACAAAAGAAATGTGTGCCTGCCTGAAGGCATTGTAGAAGGAGCCATACAGAGAGAACAAATTATAGAGAAAGAACTGATAACTAAGAGAATAAGGCCCTGGGAAAACAAGAATGAACAAGGCTGAGGGCCCAGAAATAGGGAACAGTCTTGGAGATGAGAAGGGACAGAGGAGTAGATAAAATAGAAAGATATGTTCATGTGCCAAGGGAAGGCAGAGGAGCTCATGCCTTTTAACCCTACATTTTCATCAGTAGATAGGCAGTGAGATCACTGGACACAGCCATAAAGATAAGGGAATGCCATGGGAGGGAGGGAGTGAGGCTGAGTGGGGACCAGTCCCCAGGCCCCAGCATACTTCAGGAGGCTTCATGCAGACTCTGTGGAACCATCTTCTGTTGGCAGAAGGTAGGCTGATGACCTTGTGACACTCTCCAACCCCCACAGCAAGCTCACCTCTGCATTCTTCAATCTCTCGGGACTGGTTAGAGAATTTTGTTTGCTTGAGATAAGTTCCAATCATAGTTGTCCTTGCTTAAAAGCTGTTTTAAATGAACACTGCTGGCAGGCTGTCCAAGAGCCAGCTTTTCTCTCCATGTTTAACTTGGCAACGTGGACCCATACTTGTCAGCCAAAGTGAGCAGGCATGTGGATAATATGCCAATTGCTCAATAGATCAATGGGAATTTAAAGTCATAATCTGATATCACTGATTTATCAATTGGGTAGAAACCTAGTTTTCTATGATGATTAAAAGTTTTCCCTTTCTCCAACACTTCTTATTGGCTTTTTAATTGAACTAAAATTTTAGCTCAAAGCAATACAAAATAATTTTAGGAAGACTTAAGAGAGTTGTACTCTTACGCAAAGGAGCTGTGCTCCTGCCTGAGCCACTGCCCTTCCTGTTGCATCAGGCTCCATGCACAGGAGAGCTTGGGCAGCTGTGACAAGGCTCTGAAGGGCTAGGGAATGCGCCATATGCCAGGTTTTTCAGAACTGTAAGCATATGTATTACATATGAATTTCCTCGTCAGTGAAAATGAAAGGAATAAACATGGGTTTCCTGTGATTATGTTATATGAGCAACGAATTATAAAGCTTAAGCATACTTAAAGAGTTTATACGCATAATTAAATAAAACAAGTTAATCTTAATGATCAATATTATTTTGCAGCATAAAAATAAGTTCATGTAAAATGGTTATTATAATTAGTAATACTTTCTTCTAGTTCTAAAATGAAAAATACAATTTAAAAAAACCAGCTCTCTTTCTTTTCTTTGTTAGCCCTCTATGTCTTTGGTTCAAATATCAACCATGTCCTCTAGTGCCACAATCCTCTTTCAGACACTTGTCCCTATGGATACAAGTGCACACCAGAAGACACGGGCCCTGGGTGTGGCTCCCACTGGGCCGTTCTCAGGGGTTCCTGGCTCCTTTCTGAAGCATCGTGCAGACCTACAGTTCCCTTCATGACCTGTCATTTAGTGCTATGGCTCCTGGCTCCTGGTTCAGAATAAATAGCACCACTCCAAGGGACCAGCGTGTGCATGATGGAGAGGGGGTGGCAGGACAGAAGGAGACAGGCCTAGGAGGATGGAACTTGGCCTGTCTGAGAGTCTCAGGGAAGAGGAACCTGCAACGTGCTTCTGCAGGGTGAGCTCCAAGAACAACTGTGCCCCAACAGCCCTTGAATTAAACTCAGGAGTCACAGGCCAGGCCCTGGGCACACTGTGTCCAGGGAAGAAGAGTCAGAGCTACAGTATTTCCACGGACCCCGTCCACAACAGGCCCTAAAAGCCCTTAAACACTTTTATTAAACAAAGCCCCAGAAAAACAACACATTTCCCTCATGACCATTCACCACAGAAACCGCTTGCCTCATACACATCTGTATTTTTCCTGGATTATCCTGATATTTAATACCCTGAGGAATATAATTTTGAAGACCCACTTCTGATGTAAAGTAGCATGGAAATGATAGTGAGTATGACCTTAAGTTGAACTTACAGGCATTTCAGGGAGATCACATGCTGGGACTAGAAGCAAAACTCCTCTACAAGTGGAAAAATGCTTTCACAGCCCATTGTACTGAGTGACTGGCCTCACACAGACCTTGAACTTGGGAGCACTAGTGTGTGTGTGTCTGCATCTGTGCGCCACACTGACACCTGTAGTTGCTAATGCTTTGAGCGGAAATACAATCTGCCCCCAAACTGGGGTCAATTATCAGGTCTATTGGAAGAGGAAGCAAAGATGCCGAGCAATTTGTTGTTGTTTTTTGTTTGGTTGTTTGTTTTTTACTTTTTAGCAACAGTTTAAGCAACAAACATGCAAGAATTTCTCAATGAAAAACTGGATTGACCTGAACTCTCGGTTGATTAATACTTAGATACCACATTTGGAATCTGACATTAAGAAACACAAGGAATTTTCTGAAATGTCTTTCTACCACAATAATAAAGACCTAATTGCATTCATAAGACAAAATACGGTGCTTAGATTTCCAGTAAGAAAGAAAAATGCCACTTCCTCCATTAGTCATAAATCCCAGGGACTCACTGCTTTCGTTTCCTCCTTTACATGGAACACTAGACTCTTCTACTGTACACACCACAGTGGGCTCCCACAGGCACAGTCCTCATGCGCCATGAGGAGCTACAATCAACATACAACAAACTGCACATATTTAAAGTGTACAATTTGATAAGTTTTGACATATCTATACACCTTTGAAACCATCACCATAATCAAGATAATGAACCTTTCTGCCTCCTCCTGCACATTTCTCCCTAAGCAACCACTGATTTGCTTTTATTTTATATAAATGGAATCATAAGTATCTACTTCTTTTTTCTGCCTTTCTCCACTAAGTGCAATTATTTGAGATATATGCATGTTATCAGTAGTTAATTCCCTTTTATGGTTAAGTAGTACTCCATTGTATGGATATTACTACAATTTGTTTATTCATTCTCCTGTAGACAGACATTGGGTTGCTTCTAGATTTTTGGTTATCCTATATAATAAAAGGCTAATATGCAAATTGTCCCCACGGGTGGGAGTTCGACCGACCAGGAGTTAGATGTGATCTGACCACCAGGGGGTGGCAGTGGCAGGCAGCCGGGGGAAGGGAGGTCCCCACCAGCAGCCAGCAGCTGCTAGGGACCTTACCGGTGCACAAATTTTGTACAATGGGCCTCTAGTTACATATAAAGCTGCTATAAACAGTTATGCACAAGTCTTTGTAGGGCATAAGCTTTCATTTCTCTTGCATAACCGTCTAGTAATGAAATGCGGAGTCATATGGATACGTGTATGTTTAGCTTTTTAAGAAATGACCAAACGGTTTTCCAAAAATGGTTTTGCAACTGTATATTCCCATCAGCAGTGTTGGGAGTTCCAGTTCCTCCACATCCTTGTCCACATTTGAGGTAGTCAGTCTAAAAATGTCAGCCATTAAAACAGGTATGTAGTGGAATCTCATTGTGATTTTAATTTGCATTTCATAATGACGCATGATGTCAAGTATCTTTTCATTTGCTTATTTGCCAGCTGTGTATCTTTGGTGAAATACAAATGTTTTGCCCATAAGAAAAATAGGTTGTTTGTTTTCTTATTATTAAGTTTCGCATATACCATTTACAAATATTTCCTTCCACTCTGTGATTTTTCTTTCCACTTTCTTAAGTGATTTTTGAAGTTTTTAATTTTGAAAAAGTCTAATTTATCAATCTTTTATTTTATGAATCATGCTTTTGGTGTTGAATCTAAGATATCCTTGCCTAACCCAAGGTCACAAAGATTTCTTTCTGTTTTCCTTTAAAAGTTTTATAGTATTAGGTCTTATATTTAAGTCTATGATCCCTTTTGAATTAATTTTCATATTGGTACTATGAGTGGATTTTTTTTGGCATCTGGAAATCCAATTGGCATCATATGTTGGAAAGTCTATCCTTACTCTATGAATTGCTTTTGCATCTTCATAAAAAACCAATTTTCCATATATCACATATGCGTGGGACTATAGACTGTATTCTATTTCATTGATTTATTTGTCTAACTTTATATCAATTATTACAGTCTTGATTATTATAGGTTTAGAGTAAGCCTTGAAATCAAATAGTGCTGTGCTATTCCTTCAATTTTCTTCTTTTTCAAAGTTGGTTTAGAATATTCTAGATCCTTTGCATTGCCATATGGATTTTAGAGTTAGCTTGTCAATTTCTACAAAACAGCATCCTGGGCGTTTGATTGTGACTTCATTGAATCTTATTTGGGGAGAGTGGCATTTTAACAATATTAAGTCTTCTGACCCATGAACAAGAGGTATCTCCTGATTCATTTAAGTCTTTACTTTCAGTAATGTTTCCTAGTTTTCAGTGTCTAGGTCTTTAATAAATTTTGTTAGATTTCTTTCATGTTTTTATGGTACTACTGTAAATGGTAATGATTTTTAAATCTCAATATTCCAATGGTTAATTTTTATAGATTCCATAAATAATTGTATTGTTTCTGAATAAGATAAGTTGTACTTCTTCCTTCCTAACGTGGATGTCCCCATTATTATTATTTTCTTGCCTTATTGCATGGCGAGGACTGTTAGTACAACACTGAGAAGTGTTAAAACAGACATCCATGTCTTGTTCCTGACCGTAGGGGTACAGTATTTTGTCTATTAAGTATGATGTTAGCTGTAGGGTTTTAAAATAAATACTATCTATAGTTTGAGCAAGTTCCCTTCTATTCCTGGTATTCTGAGAATTTTTACAGGGAATAAATGTTATATTTTGTCAAATCCTTTTGTTGCATTTATTGAGATGACCATATGGTTTTTATTTTTAAATTTCTTAATATGGTGAATTACACTGATTGATTTAAAATGTGAAACCAATCATGCATTCCTGGGATAAATCCTGCTTAACCATGGTATATTATTTTTTAAATATATTGATGTAAATGGCTTTGACTTGCTAACTTTTTGTTTAGAAGAATTGAATATATGATCATCAGGGATACTGGTGTATAGTGTTCTTTTACTGTCTTCATCAGGCCAAGGTAATGCTGGGCTCACAGACTGAGTTGAATATATTCTCTCTGCATCAATTTTCTGGAAGAGTTTTTTTTTTGTTTGTTTTCTTTTTTATAGAATTGCTATTATTTCTTCCTTAAATACCTGGTAGAATTTACCAGTGAAATCACTTGGGCTTGAAGTTTTCAGCATGGAAATGTTTTAACTATAATTTAAATTTCCTTAATATGCCTATTCAAGTTATGTATTTTTTCCTGAGTGTGACAGTTTGTTTTTCAAAGCATTTGTCCACTAATTGTTGATTCCTTTGGTACAAACTGTTCATAATATTCCCTTATGGTCATTTTAATACCTACAGTATCTGTAGTGATGTCATTTTTCTCATTTCTAAAATTGGTAATTTGTGTCTTCTTTCTTTGATGAGTCTGGCTAGAGGTTTATCAATTTTATTAATCTTTTCAAGTTAGCACAGAGATTTTTGGGCCCTAAAGGCAAGTCTGCTTCAAATAAATTTAGCCTTATTATATTATGTAGAATGATAGGCATCTCAGCCAATAAATTCATTCTATATAAGCATTTCCCAAAATATGTTGATAAATAGAGTTAGGCCTATCTTAGGCATCATCTGAATTCTGTTGTTCAAAATAATTTTGTATGTATCTTTTTTTACCCATTAAAAAAAACCACTTCATTGTTGAGAGTATTATAGATGTCCTCCCCTCCCCGCCCCCCCCCCCCCCCCCCCCCGCATTGCTCTCCTCCACTCCAGGCCTTCACCACCCTATGGTCTGTATCCATGGATAATGCATATATGCATATAAGTTCTTTGGTTAATCTCTTCCCATCCCCCTCCCCACTTCCTTCTGAGAATTTTGTATGTATCTTGATGAAGATAACAAAAGAAACAGATTTAAAAGTCCAAGCTATGTGAAGCATTTTAGTTTTGTTTTCCATTATGGAGTGAAATCTGCCAATTTCACTTATTTTATGAGAAGAGAATCTGAAATGGAATTTGGAGGAACATGAATTTATAGAGTCTTATTTTTTGCCATGGGCCATTCAGTACTTTGTAAAATTTAAAGGCCCATAAAAATAAACTATGACTCAAATACCAGAAAAGATCAACATTTTGGGAATAAAATATAATAAGTTAAAATTGGATTTGCTTTCAGGAACTACAAATATTAAGCTACAAAAGATCCTATAGAGAATGGTATCAATATTTTAGACACACCCTAGAAAAATAAGTAGCTAATATTAGTTTTTGTGTATTTTACAGATTAAGTTTAACAAACATTAATTGTAAGCCTTGTACGATGCTAATCACCTTACATAAGATTTTAAATCCTTTATACATATATATAAACCAAAGCAGAGAGGTTTAAAATTGTTAAAGATCAAAAATTAGTGAGACTGATTACAAATTTAGATTTACTTTATGGCTCATATAGTAAAAGCTTTAATGCAGACACCAAACTCTTGAGTATGCCATGAACCCATTAGCTGCAGCTATTTTGCCAATATTACTGGATACATTTTAAAGTTACCAACCTGTGTAAGGGCAGCTTAGCTCCTCACACATGTGCTCACAAGGGAAACTCATAGCTTTAAAGGTAAAATAGCTTTTGTCTTTGAAATGAGACCGATCATAGTGCTGGCATACAATAACTGTGAGGGGAATCATTACAAAGCCAGACCACAATGAGTCAATTTACAACTTGAATAAACTTCAAAGGCAAAATTATAATTATTTGTTTTTCTCAAAGTGGGAAATAATAAAAAAGTTCTAAGATGTCCTCAAGGACTTATTCCAACGCTGAAATAAAGGAGCTGCTCTCTTACACTTCATGTTTTCATTAATATCACGCATATTTTCCCCCTTGGTGTTATATCTTTAAAAGAAATTTTAGGCAAAGATTTCATTTTTGTACTTTGGATGTATTTTCCTTTTGAATGTGGTTCAACTATTTTAAGAAAAGGAAGCAGCCTGTAATGATATCATTTGAGCTAAGCCAATTTCTTTTAGCAGTAACAAAAAAATCTGCCAGATGTTGCTATTATGAAATAGTGATCTAGCATTTATAATTCATCAGACACCTGGATATACTGGCGTAAACAATGGCTTTTTATATGATGAGGCAGCTCTAATTTAAGATCAATGCTTCATCTGTTTTCTTTGTAACTCTTATTAGCACTAATGCACAAGTCTGGGCATATTTCCATGGACTGCCTTTTGGCCTTCGGCGTGTTAGAAATGGTGAACAGCAGCGAACATATTCCACCTGGGGAAGTTTCGCCTGCTGCCGCGTAATTTTGCACTTATTTTAAAAATGTTGTTGGGCCTGCCGCTGAGAGACTGAGGACAGCACTAATTTGAATTGTCTGGCAAAAGCCAGAGTCATGTAAAGTGCCAGTGTTCACTCGAAAGGCATTTGGAGACGGCAGTTTCTAATGCCCAGGCCTAGTGTGAAGGAGATGATGACACACTGCCTTATAATTAAGTCAGTGAGAGTCAGAAGCACTATTTGTTAACCATAGTCTTCTAGAGTCTCTAGTTTTTCAATGAATAAACAATCCCTTTCAGCACAAAATAATTTGCTTTACCAAAGCTGATACCTATCATAGCCACCCACCCATGAAATCCTTCAATTAAGGTCAGATGCTTGCTCTGCCACGACTTGTCTGCACTCAGGTGGTTATGTATGACGTCCTAGGTCAAAGCAGGGTTCAGACTAATTTTTAACGAGGTACAGTCAGATCTGAAATCATACAAAAGGGGTCTTTAGACCCGGAACAACATTATTTTCTACAGTTTGTGAAGCATTCGCTTAGAAATAACTGAGCTTTTTATTAAAAATCAAACTGTTTTCAAAGTCAGAACTAACTGGTTTACAAAGAACATTTGAATTTTAAGTCCTTATTTAAAATAAAGTTACTTTATTTAAAATAAATACACCTCAAGTTAGTTTATCTAATTTAACATGATGCAATTTTAGCATCTACTGTGATGTATTCTAAACATAATAGGAATGTAATTTAGTACTTTGTTTTAGTGTATGTTAAAATGTTAAGAGGTACTCACAGAGCACAGTTGACTTTCCAATATTCTCGATTACTCCTATCCAGCCCACCCCACTCCACCCCAACAATACACCACAGGCTTTACATCCCAAGCAATTATTGTTATTATCCTTGAGACACAATGAATGATGTTCCAACTGTGAGGCAGGTATGTCTTATAGGAGAACCTCCCATCTCTTACTGATTGTGAGTGGATTCTGTTGCTGACTGTGTTTAGCTATGTGGAAATCTACAAATTGAACACTTAACACATTTAATAGTGCATTTAACTTAAGCCAAATCCAGCCATACAAACTCAGTCCCCTATATCTCTCCCTCAATTTAAGGGAAGGAATGAATTTTTTTTTAAAGTTGATTTTACAGAGGGAGGAAGGGAAAGAGAGAGAAAAACATGGATGTGAGAGAGATACATCAATCGGGTGGCCTGCCATATGAGCCCTGACCGGGAATGGAACTTGCAACCTTTTGGTATATAGGACAATGCTCCAACCCACTGAACCACACCAGCCAGGGAAAGGAAAGGGATTTTTAAAAGGTAAAAAGCCCCAAAAGAGGTGGGAAGAATGGGAGGAGAGACAGTAGCAGGCCAAGAAAATCCAGTAAATTTTTGAAAGATGGAAAATAGAAGAATAGCAATTATGTGATAGAAAATGAGAAGTTATACTGGGATACCCCTATAGGATGAAATGATTTGAGAAGGTAACAGTTTGCCTATAAACCCAGAAAGGCTCAGAACTCAGAGGCCCAAATGCTGAGTAACATACAAAGGGGTGAAATGAGAGTGAAAAATGAGGACAGGTTCTAAGTCATAGAGGTGGTCGGAGACCTCATGCGATTACCTTTCTGCAAGCAAGAGATTGTTCTCTGGGAAAACCAAACTTCATAAGCTCTGGCCTTGGGAGCACCAGACACACTGGGCAAGTGATCAGGCTTGAGAATAAAAAAGCTTGTCAAGTACAGATCTGCACACTTGCCTGAGACTTCCCTGCTCTGCTCCAGAAAGCAGGCAGGCAGGCTCAGGAGGACGCTGGGCGCCAGGCACAACATCTTCTCTGGAGAAACTAAACAGCCGCCGTTCTCATTTTCTGGACTCCAGCCTACCGACATGTTGGACTTACTAATTAAAAACTCTTTGCAAGTTCATCGAAGTATAATTTACATGTAATAAAATGTCCCAATTTTAAGCATTATAGGTTGATTAGTTCTGGTCATTGTGTACACACTGTACAGTCATGTAATCACCACCACAATCAGGACACAGTGCAGTTCCCTCATCTAAAACTTAGTTCATGCCTCTCCGTGGTCCATCCTGTCTCCTGACCATTGGTCCCAGCCAAACACTGATCTGTGTTCTATAACTGTGGTTTTGCCTTTTGCAGATTTCCTACAAATGAAGTCATTCAGTGTGTTGTTTTTTTTACCCAGCTTTTTTTCCCCATAATTGAGATTTTATTGTTTGTTTTGAGGATCAGTACAGAGACATTTCAATTTGTACACATTTCTTAACATACGTACCAAAAATGTAGTCATGTAGTTGTGATTCTTTTCTAAAAAGATATTCCAGTGACTTTCCAGCTTAAAATTTGGAGGCTAATTTTCCTTAATAGAATATTAAGTACTAATATCTTCAAAGGTTGATACGCTGTTACATCAAAGTCCCACTCATTCACAATTTAATATCATATGCTCTAACATAATCAAATTTTCAATTTTTCACAACACACTAACAAAGGTACTAGGAAAACTGGACTACCACACCAGAGATGTTACAGATGCACACAGTTCTGACAGGAAGAGCCAAGATCAGCAGTGGTTTTCTTTAGGAAACAATGCTACCAAAAACATGGGAATAGAAGTAATTTAAAATGTTCAAGACATAGCAAATGCACAACTGACTCCAAATTGCCATTTAGCTTGCTTTGTATTAGAAGATATAAAAACTACCCTCATCTATGGAATGTTAAGCTGACACCCAAGACAATCAAAGCCTCCCATATTCAATATCCCACTCTTTGCTGGTTGTACCCAAAAATAAACAACCAGCAAATGGTTTCACCTCTTAAAAAAAAAAGCATTTACACTTAAAAAAATGGGATGAGGTAGAATTCCCTCCTTCTTAAAAATGTTTCTAGAGTTACTAAAAAACTTGCATTGACAAAACAGTTGATAAAACTATTCCTCTGGATTGTACAAGAAGGGAGACAGGGACCACGGATAAGACATGGTCTAAGATATTTCAGACTTGGCTTCTTCCTCTCCTGTTTCATCTGAGGCTGGACTCTCCTGGATTTTAATTTCTCCATTTCCTGCAGGTAGATCTTCTTTAGGTTCCTGGCCAGCCACTTCGGCCTGCTTTCCCTTTGCTCCCCTTTTCCCTTTTGCTTGCACTTTTTTGTCTGAAGATTTATTTATTTTTTGCCACCTTTTTTGGCTTTGTTTCCACTTTTGCAGGAACAGGTTTGGCTGACAATCTTGCCGACTTCCTCTTGGGCTCCTCCTTGGCAGAGCAGACCTTTCTCTTGGGTATCCTGGCAGTGGGGTGGTGCGTGCTGGGTGCCTGAGGGCCATGTGTGCCTAGTGGCTTCTCAAACCTGGGGTGCCTGGCTGCAGCCACTTCTTTCACTGCCCAAGCTACTTGGACCCGTGATGGGGGCAGTGGGAGCTTTGCCTGGCTTTTTTCACAACCAAAATGATTTTAAGATTCACCATGTTTTTGTGTATATTATTATTTCACTCCATTTGCTTGCTGAGTAGTATTCCTTTGTCTGAATACACCTGAATTTGTTCATCTGCTCACCAACTGAGGGGCAAGCTACCCCTTCCCAGTCACACCCATTCCCTTCCTTTCATTCTCTCTAAGCCCTGGAAACCATTTATTCTCTAGCTCCATATTCTTGTCATTTTGAAAATGTTATATAGAAATGGAATCACATAGTGTGTAACCATTTGAGATGGCTTTTTTCCCTTTCTCTTAACACAATGCTATGGAGATCCATTCAAGTTGCTGCATGTATCAACAGGTCATTCCATCTTCATTGTTGAGGTGTATGCCATGGTATGGATGTAACAGTTTGCTTAGCCATTCACCTATTGCAGGACACTTTGTCCCCTTCCTGCCTCCAGTTTTGGCTATTATAAATAAAACTTGTACAAACAAAACTTTTATATTTGAGGTGAGTTTCTTATAAGTAGCATATAGTTAGGTCATAATATATTTAGACCATTTCCATTTAACTATTGCTATGTTAGGGCTTAAACCTGTCATTTTACTTTGTTTTCAGTCTGTTCTATTTTTTTCTTTATTTGTTTAGATTTTATAACGGATTTTTATTATTTTTTAACCTGGTTACAAGTATAATACATCATGATACTAAAATCTTCGTTTTCTTTTTCCTGACTTCTGTGGATCACCTGAATACTTATAAAATTCCATTTTGATTTATCTATAGTATTTCGGGTGTACAGCTTAGTGGTTAGACAGTCATATACTTTATATATTTTCCCACCAATATTTCCAGTACCCAGCTTTATATAGCTTTCTTAGTGGTTGTTCCAGGTATTATAGTCTATATCTCACCACACTTTACTGCTTTCAATGAAGTGTAGAAACCTTACTTCCCTTTATGTTCTCCCATTTAAAATATAATGGTCTTGCCCTGGCCGGTGTGGTTCAATTGGTTGGATATCATCCTGTACACCAACAGGTGGTAGGTTTGGATTCCTGGTCTGGGCACATACCTAGATTGCGGGTTTTCCCCAGTTGGAGTGCATGCAGGAGGCAACCAATCAGTTTTTCTTGCGCACATCAATGTTCTCTCTCTCTCTCTCTCTCTCTCTCTCTCTCTCTCTCTCTCTCTTCCTCCCTCCCTCCCTCCCTCCCTCTCTAAAACAAAAAACAAAAAGCAATTGTCTTAACTATTTCTTCCAGGTATATTGAGAATCACATCAACCATCAAACAATTTAGAAAACTCAAGAGAAGAAAAGTCTACTGTATTTACCCATATTTTCCTTTCTGCTATCCCAAGATTCCTTCTCTTACCATTTATTTTCTTTTTAAATATATTTTTATTGATTTCAGAGAGGGAGAGGGAGAGGGAGAGGGAGAGAGAGATAGAAACATCAGTGATGACAAGGAATCATTGATTGGCTGCCTCCTGCATGTCCCACACTGGGGATCAAGCCTGCAACCCAGGCATGTGTCCCAACCGGGAATCCAACCGAGACCTCCTGGTTCATAGGTCGACACTCAACCACTGAGCCACGCTGGGGGGGCCTATCATTTATTTTCTGATTGAAAAATTTTCTTTAGCCATTTAGAAATCTATAATGCATTTCAAATAAATTTTCGTGAATGATGTAAAGGTCATAGAGATATCCAGTTATTCCAAAAGATAGAAAGCCACTGCTAATGGGTATAGAGTTTCTTTTTGGGGTGATAAAATGTTCTAAAATTGATTGTGGTCATCGTACAAGTCTGAATAAAATACTAAAAACTTTTAAATTATATACTTTAAATAAAATTTAAATATTACACAGTGAATCAAAAAGCTGATCAAGTAATTAATAGAATAAAAGACCAAAAACATAACTGTACACCCAATTGGTCTCTTCAGAAGACCTGGTTCTAATTATTATTCCTTTCCTAAAAACATTCCCACCTTTCCTTCTAATACATGGCTGAAACCAATGTATTTCAAAGAGGCTCACTGTTCTGACAAATATGTTTGATATGCCAGAGCCCATTCATTGCTGTGGTGCAGATGAAGCAAAGCTGGAAATGTTAACCCTGTTTCCCTTGGCCAATTTAGCACTGGTGCCAATGCAAACCCAGTGCCATCTGATTCTCAAGCCCAATCCTGACCAAGGCCCCATTAGCAGTTTTATCTAATGTGCCTGAGATGAAGGTAGAAAGCAGTCTATAGCATTCACATCTCCCCAACCCTGGTTCCCACTGGATTTTACTGGATTATATACCTGGTTTCTGTCTGGTCTCCTGATTAGCCCTGAGTAGGCCACCTAGTAGAACCAAGTCAGTGTTCTCAACCTCTTAGGCTGGCTTGGCTGGGCCCTGATTCTTTCTCTAGGGGTTAGGCTGTACTTCTTATATTCCCAGGCACAAGCTCAAGTCCTCCCAAACTGGGAAGACTGCAGGCTGGATTTCAGGCCCTACCATTACCTACTCTAGGTCAAACCTTCTTGGAGAACAAGCCCACGTTTGCTTCTCTTCTTGGGAGACGGTAATTTAGAGTCTGGCCACTTCACTTGGGGGGCCCAGCCAATAGCCAGGTCAGCTGTCGTAGTTTCAGAAACCAACTAGTTTTCTCCTCCATTCCCAGGAATCCACTGCTGAGACCTCAGGAAGTCTTAGGGCTGACTCCATCACTTATGGCAAGAAGGCACCTGGCACAGCTCTGCAAATGCTAGTTCTTTTCTTCCCTCATATCAAGTCAACTGAAGCATGCTCTACTCACCTGGTGCACACAGTCTAAGAATTGCAGGAAGACTGGGGTAAAACCACTACCCTGACAGTTGAGGGTCAAGCTGCTCCGCTGACTGAATTTATGACCAAAAGAGAGCCACTCTTTTTCCACCAACATCCGGAAGCCTTCAAGTGTCCTATAAAAGGGGTCACTGAGTAACTGCACCAGGGATGTCACCTAAGGCACAAGCAGATGGACACTTATTATTTTCAGTCCTGAAAAAATCCTCTTGCTAAGACAAAGTACTTCCTTTTGATGACAGCTAACTCACCGGCAAAGTTACCTGGGCAGCAAACTTGTTCACTACCTGCTCCAGGACAGCCAATTAAATTAATCCTGCAAACTTTCTAGTAAAAATTAAAAGTCAAATTCATTTTGTCTACATGTTTTCTTTCAGGGAATCCAGATTTTAATCCTTACCTGGCTAGTTTGCCGACTGTGACTTTCTTCTAGGTTAATTAATGAGGCCAGAGGATCAATTCAAACCTACTTTTTGGCAGGCGTAGATTAATGTCTGACTATAGTTCACATTCAGACCTTTCCTTTTCACTCTGGAGTAAGTAAGGGAGGAGCTTAGAGGGAACCAGGCAAAGGACTGACTAAACCTGGGAAGGATGGCCCATGTCCCACACTGCAGGCCATGGAGCGCCATGCGCATGCCTGCCCGGTGCACCTGTGGTGTGGCACCCGAGGCCCGAGCCAGAGCTGCAGGCTATGTAAGGCCTGGAAGCCCACAGCACAGAGCTTTCTGATGGACACCGGGGGGTGTTAACACAGGACTTTTTTTGTTGATACAAATTAGTCACTAATCAAAAGGTTCACCTGCAGAATTTAAAAACTAATTGAAACATAAATTTGTACATATACAACCCAATACATGAGAATATGTGTAAGAGTTTACTTGTGCTGTGATGTCCCAGCCTTCTTCCAAACAGACCAACACGGAGGAACCATTCGTCAGGACCTCGGACACCACCACGGCCAGCTGCATGATCCTGTGAAGCTGAGACGGGAAGGAGCCACGATTAGAGCCAGGGCTTTCTGAGCACCCAAGACAGACAGACTTGTGTCAGCCTTAGATAACCAAACAAGTTAGGGATAAAGCACTTGACCTAAACGTGAGTTTTAAACACTTAAAGTTCTTTGTCAAAATAAAGATTAAGCAATGTGTTCAAGGGATACATGATGAGATAAATTGATCTTAAATGATTTCCCCTGACGTAGAATATCTATAATTCCATAGAGTGGAAAAGTCAGAGAGTCTAAGCAGCTCCCCTCCGCTCCCCGGCACCTGTCAGAGTTACTGGACTTAACATTTGTTTTTCTATGATGACGTAGTAAGTTCTATGATGATGTAGTAAGTTTTATTTTAGATACTCTTAATTTTTCTGGAATTAGATAGTGGGGATGTTTGCACAACTTAGTTATTATACTAAAAATCACTGAATTATATACTTTAAAAGGATGAATTTTATGATGAGTTATATCTTTAAAAAGGACACTCATATTTGTCTGTATGGGAAGAAAACTTATACTTGTGCTTAGCTTTTAAATCCAAACCACTGACTCACAGTCTCCAATGAACCATTAGGTTGTGAGCACAGCATATAGATTTCAAAGTCAAACGTGCAATGCATCACGTGGCATAATTTGCAGAATGAATTCAACTTTGAACTGAAATAGAAAACCCCATATTTTAAACAGAGCTAGCTATTTTATTTATTTACTAGAGGCCTGGTGCACGAAATTCGTGCGAGGGGCTTGGCCCTCATAGCCCTAGCTTTGTCCAGAAGGTCTCCTGGAAGGATGTCTGGAAGGTTGTTCAGCTGTCCAGTCTAATTAGCATATTATGCTTTTATTATAGATTTTTATTATTTTTATTTTTTTTGAGCTACACGCCCTCTCCAGCACTGGAAGCTCCTCACCCACTGTTCCTGTAGACAGCTATTTCCAGGCCTGAATTCTCTTGCACTTAGCACTTGCTCTGAGTTAACTTTTAAAATGCCAGTATCTCAAGTAGAGCAATGCTTTCTACTGTTTTTTGGGGGGCACTAACTTCTGGTATGGATCTACTCTGGAGTAAGGAGCAAAACACAGAATGTACCAGAAACAGATAGGCTGGTGGTGGGAACAGTTTGGGCTGGGGCTCATAACTTAGGGACAGAAGAGAGTATTGATCAGCTCCTTTTGTGTGTTCTCAAAGGATCCGGAATAGCCTTAATAGTAACATACACTGACATAGACTTAGGTATTATGTTTTTATTTAAAATTTTTACTGGGGAGGGGGGGGGGTTTGAGAGAGAGAGAGAGAGAGAGAGAGAGAGAGAGAGAGAGAGAGAGAAAGAAACATCGATGTATTCATTGGTTGTTTCTTTTATGTGCCCTGACTGGGGATCGAACCCGCAACCTTGGTGTACTGGGACAAAGCTCTAACCAACTGAGCTACCCAGCCAGGGCTGATACCCTGATACAGGTTTACTACTAATTGTACTATACGTGGCTGTTTTTTTTATAGTTTAAGTACCTTAAAAATAGTTACTGCACTGGGTACTCACATCATTTTCTGGTTTTTCTTTTTCTTTTTCTTTTTTTTTTTGCCTTTTAGTCCGATACACTGTGGGAAACAACTATTTTTCCTCCTCAAGGGAGGCAGGAGGCTTGGAGGCAGAGGGGCCAGGTGATAGAGGGGCTGGAACTCATGCGGGGGAAGGAGCAATGGCCACAGCATCAGGAGCCTAAAGACAAGGCTGAGGCTGTAGTGCAGACATGTTCTTGGCCCAATGTCTGCGTCAGTGTCTAAAACATGCGTGTCATAAATGTCTATGTGTGCTGGTTACCTACTTCTCCCCAATTTTGCAATAAGAGTTCAATTAAAACATCCCAAGCTTGACTCAGCTGAAGGAAGGATACGTGGTTCTCCCTTAACCTTAGGGAAGCCTCAGGGCACCCAAAGAGCCTGCGGTGGCTGTTTTGGGGGTTAATCTAAAATCTAGAGCCATGGACCAGGCAGAGACAAATGCAAGGTCAGACAGTAAGAGAGAAGGGCCCTTGGAGTCCCGGACCCGCACTCTGTTGACAACAGAGCAGGAGGCCTAAAAATATATGCTGATTAAATTTATTGTATATAAAAACGTGTCCACCTAAAAATAATGACCTCCTCTTAGCACCCTATGGAGACCAAGTTTTCAATTACAGAGAGAAAAACCTGGGATGGAGAAGTCTGCCTCTCATCTCCTATAGCACACGGGTTCCTGGAACCGAACGGCTTTTATGAAGGTACGCAGTAAAGGCAGACGGCAGGGTGTGGGGGAACACAGTATCTCCCTCAAATGCCAACTCTGTACATCCTTGAGGTCAAAGGCAAGTTGCTCCAGACATTACCTGTGGAAACCACTCGGAGTCTCCCAGAGCCTTCAGGAAGGTCACGTCTGAGTCAGTAGGAATGGTGCTTGGGACACAGGCCCTCATCAACTTTTTAAAACTGGCTTTCACTTGTCGGATGTCATGAAATTCAACGGGAACAAACTCACAATTTAAAGCAAATTCTAACTTAAAGTTCTGTGGATAAAGATGCAGAGAATTAGGCAGATGAAGTGTCATGGTAAGAGAGCAGTGGTTTCAACAGGGCAGTGCTTAAATGATATACAGCTATGGGGGCCAAGTAGTTGCAGAGGCTGCAATGGGTCAGGAAAACCAGTCTTGTGTGGCTAGGTGTCCAGGTCGCTGGAAAGTCCTGCACTGAGGCCTACTGGTTTCCCTCAGCTGCTGTCATTCTGAGACCCTGAAGAGACTACTGGGCGGTGGGAACCTGATGGGCGCTTGTAACATCACTTATCAGCCAATATAAAGCCATGGACCTGAAGTCTGGAGAGGACCAGTGATACATGGACAGCACGGTTAATACAAAACTGCAAATGAAGTCTCCCGAGAGGCACATTGTGATGAAAAGGCAATATGCTGCTGAGGTTCCAGAACTCTACAATTCAAGTTTGTAGAGATACACATATTTGTTTCTTATTAAGCAAGTAAAACAGTCACTGGAAAAATGAAAAAAAAAAAAGTGATGATAAACATTGAGAAGAAAATAAAAATTGCTATCTTACTGCCCTAACATGTAGGTACTCCTTTAAAGTCAAAATAAAAAATTCTACACAGTAAAACATGAAAGGCTTTGCTGATTTCTAGCTTTGGGACAATATTTTTTCAAGCATTAGGACACGTGTCAAGCTATATTTATTTGAATGTATTTATCATTTATACTTTTAATCCATGTGGAATTTATCCTATGTGAGGTTGCATTTGTAGTTAAAGAATGCTTACCTGATGGCACAATTGTATATTTTATTTTGATAACTTAGTTACCTAATTTTGAAGATTTAAAAATTCTCTAACTTCTCTTGCTACACAGTGAATTAATTTTCTTATATCCTTCCCACTTTCCTCACATTCTGCCCAAATGACACTACTGGGTCATCTGCTTTCCTAAGAGTAAAACTGCTTTCTGGAGCCTGGTTGTACAACAATGTGAATGTATTTGACACTATGGACTAAAGGAGGATAAATGTTATCTGTATTTACCAAAATTAAAAAAAAATGCTGCAAGGACTTATTATAGGGTCCATGTTATGTTTTGTATTGGTTATTTTAGAGTACTTTTAAAATGGCCTATTAAAGTTTTAAAGTAAAAAGCAAAACCTCCCAAATTAAAAAAAAATAGTATTTCTAATATGTATCAAGAAAAAAAGTTTCTTTATCTTAGTAATTCCACTTTTAGGAGTAATCTAAAATGTAGAGAAAGAGCCCTATTGAATCATATCTCAATTAAAAATAATAAGCTATATGCTTGAAAATATGACTGTAATTTTGTATATAGAAGATAAAGAAATGGAAACATTCAACAATATGGAATGTTACATAGTGATTAAAATGATTATAAAGAATATTACACAACATGGAAACAGGCTATGGTTAGAATAAAGAACTTGGCTGTACACACGGGCTCTTTTCTATTAGTTATTTTTTAAAAGTTATAATAGATAACAGATAGTTTACTTTTCAGGAACACTACTTTCCTTTCCATTCCCAACTACAAAGGAGCTAGGCATGCCTGTCTCATAAACCTGGAGTTATCAGCCATAGTGTTGAGACACTGTTAAGTCATAGGAACTTATTAGTAAGTATAAAGTATTAAAGTCTGTGAGTCAGGAAATACGACCAATTCAAGATTATTCAGAGGAAGCCACTCTCACTTGCTTTCCTTGGTGTTCCCGTTGTTGGGAGGCAAGGAGTGGAGCTGCAGTTAGAGAGCACGGTGCTGGCCTGAATGTGGCTCAGGTCGGACAGGTATGGACAGTGCTCCATAGGCACAATTACATTACAACAAGCAAAACCTGAATGGGACGTACAAAAATCCCAATAACTGCTGTGCAAGGAGGGCGAGAATATGTTTTTAAAATGTAATTCCTTATTGATAAAAGAAAGATCAGAAAGAAAAAAGGAAGACAGAAAGAAAGTGAAGGAGGAAGGGAAATAGGGTCCCCAGTGGCCGGTTTTTCTTAGTCATATGTGCACAGCCACACAGCAAACCTGAGGACTGATGCACAAAGGATGTGGCAGAGATGAGCATTCAAGAGACAACCTGAGGGAGTGACTGCCATCATGAGTACGTGGTGTGCTCAAGTGCAGGGTGTGTACTCTGGGAGGCACTAGTGCCAAGGGGGGTGTGCTGGCTGCAACCCTGGGTTGCTGTTGAAAGGTGTTCCAACTATTTTCTGGAGAGAAAGCATCTGCTGTGTCAGAAGACACGTGTGCATATTTAAACACGGAGCATTACCCAGCAGTTTCATGACTCCTACCCTAAAGGCTGGTGACTAAGTGGCTGCAGCAGCCTCGGCAGTGGGGGCGAGCTTGCCCCCAAAGGGATGACTCAGCCACTGGCATATTGAGGACCCAGCATGTGGGATCCTGCCCACAGCTCCGTCCACAGTTCAACCAAAGGTCTGTCTGCACTGTCCCGTGCCAACTGAGGTGCCAGCTAGACTAAACTTTGGGGGATTTTCTGAATTAACAAATGCTTTTATTTCCCCCACACCTGTCAACAGCAATGAACTTTATTTTGTGCTGGGTAAATTGCAAAAACATTATCTGCTTTTGGAGATAGAGACTATCTTTATAATTTACAGGACCTGAGCATAGTGAAGCTCTTTACCATAATAATTAAAAAAATAAAGGGGAGCTCGGCTGGCGTGGCTCAGTGGTTGAGCATCAACCTATGAACCAGGAGGTCACGGTTTGATTCCCAGTCAGGGCACATGCCTGGGTTGCGGGCTTGATTCCCAGTGTAGGGTGAGCAAGAGGCAGCCGATCGATGATTCTCTCTCATTATTGATGTTTCTATCTCTCTCCCCCTCTCCCTTCCTTTCTGAAATCAATAAAAATATATTTCAAAAAATAAAGGGGCTTAGCATCTAATAGTTTGAATGTTCTGACATATCTCAGGACACGTGCCTCTGCATATACAGCCTGTGAAGCTTCAAAAAAGGCAACTTAGAGAACAGCCTGGCCTTCCCTCGCTCCAGTGCAGCGAGTACCACCGTCTTCTTCCCACTCTTCTACCTCCTGGCAGCTTTCTTTGTCAATAGGTTTTCAATAGCAAAACCTTCTGATTTGCCGTAGACACAGATTCCTGTGGAAGCTGAACTAAGATAGTGGAAAAACAGCCTGAGTAAGCCTTATTATTTCTTTTTTGTGGGTATACATTCCTAATATTCCTGATGTTTATACTGATCTAGTTATGATTATGAAAAATACTTCTTTTCATAGCTAATAAACATGTAAAAGTGTACATACTTATCTATCAAGGTACATGCAGACATACATACATATATAAAGAGCTAAGTGTTTTTAATATTATTAACTCCAGGTTAAGAATCCATGCTGTAAAAAAAAAAAAAAAAAATCCTAGGAAAGCTGATTTATGAGATAAGTTAAAACTGCCTCCAAATATCTATAAAGTTTCTAAGTGAGAAAAAGAAATCTTACCCTTAGTTGTGACTTTTCACCAAATATATAAAGGGCTGGTTGGCGTTTCAAGAGCTGGTTTTGCAGAAAGGCGCTGTTACTATAGGAGGCCGAGTGATCCTTGCCTGCCAGCCGGGCGCCAACATCAATGAAGGACGTTGGAGAACTGATCAGGCGAGTGCTAGAGCGAAGACTTGCCCATACACCTTTACAAAAGCCAAAATAATCGAGTGAGGTAATCTGATGTGGGAATGCCACTGAACTGGGAAAAAGACGCATGCTCTGTAGGTATCGTTTTAGAGGTAACAGCAAGGTAATTAATCTAGGACCTAGATTCTAGGTAATCATGGATCATACTGGTCATTTTGTCATTTACCTTTACAATGTATAAGCACTATTCAATACAGCATCAAGATTAGGCGTGGAAGGACTAAGCAGTCAGCCACGTCAATCCTATGACTGTATTTTGATGTAAAGTTAGTGTTTATGAGTAAACACTGGGATCATAAATAGGAAGAGCGCACTGGCACTGGGCAACAAAAATGCAGGCGGGGCAACGAGGAAGCCTGGGCAGGAGAATGTGACTCCATTTCTCTGGGCTTCATGAAATAAGAACATGCGTCTGCTTCAGTCAGTCAATTCAAGAAGAAATCTAGAGTAAGAATGACATTAGAACTTTACTAAACCCACTAAAATCTCAGGCTGGATTTGGAATATGTGTGCATCATGCCAAAATGATGCAATTTAAAGTCAGTAAAGATTATATTACACTCTTTCCCCCCAAGTACACTTAGTAATGCACATTGCACTGAATCTTAGGAGGCTTTATGTAAAATTTATAGTCAGAGGCAGATGTCTTCTAAGGGAAAGGTCAAGCTGAGCTGCTAGAGGAGTCTCATAAGTGAGCTTAGTTACATTCATTAGAAAAATCAAGGATTCCTATATGCAACTAGACTGTTGGATATTAAATATCCAAACCCCAAAGCACACGCTAAGTCTGACATGTGACTGGCAATGCAGCACCTTTACAATGTAGCCCCTTGTAAGTCCTATAAACTGTGAGGTTCACCTGGGGGATGTGTCGCGGTCTAAGAGACCGCAGCTGCTTCCCCTGCGTGGGCTTCCTCTCCAGGTTTGGAAAGGCTCTTTGAGAGGCTTTCCTCTTTGCCAAATGTTAAATCAAGCCTCGTTTCTTGCCCAGGAGTCACTGCGATAATGTCACACTGGCTCCTCTCTTTATGAGCAATTATAGGGTCAGGAGACCAGTTCCTAAGAAAAGGTTTTATAGGTGATTTCTGCTTAACGTAGATGAATCTTTCTATGTAACCCCTAAACTTGTCTTAGATATTATGGCAAGCTTTTGTAAATGAAATCACAGAGGAAATTCAGAATGGGGGTGAGAGTAAAAGGTAATTTGACAGACAAATGTGATAAACATCACTGGTAACACACATTTTCATATGAAGGTGGTTAAAAAGAATGACACATCAGGACCGATAATACAGTACCTTGGTTATGGACTCTTCCCTTAGTTGAAGATTTGGGATTTGACTGAGTAAAACATGTATCTCTGTGCCCATGCACTAGGAGGTGAGGATAAAGGCAGAAGGAGGATAAAATGCACAGAGCAGCAAACATCAGAGCAAATTGAGTAAGAGAAGAGTAAGTTATTTAATTTTTAAAATCAAGTTAACATAGAAGAAAAGATGCAAATATAATAAAAAGAGAAGATTTGATTAACAAATAAAAAGCTGCACAGTCACACAGAAACGATGAACTGAGCACCTGCTAAATGAAATGCCAGCACCTGTTTATAAACGTGAGCGCAGTGAAATGAACGCACAGCAGCGAGTAGCACGGACAATTATACCAAATGGAACCAGCTTTTGAAGACTGTCATCGGTGACAATAATAAAGTCAAGGAATTTAGTGACTACATTGGCCCTACTGTTTGCGGAGGCTGATTGACGGGAAGTGCTACGTGCTGTACAACACATTTGCTCTTTGAGCAAGGCCACCACATCAGGAATGAAGCTCTAGCAACCATTTGGAATAACTAAGAGCATGTTTGTGCAATAGAGCACTAAGCATTGCCACACTATCTTCTTTTTTCATCTGGAAATTACTGTTATTTTCCATAAACAAATAGTTATGAGTAGCAAAAAATCATGATCCTGTGACAATACCTAATGCCACTAAGAATATAGCTTGTGATGATTGAGGTAATGACTTCTTCTGAAATCCCTACTTACACCAAAATGATAGGCAGTATTAGAGATAATACTTTTGTAATTTGAGTAATATTGTGGGTTTGTTTTTTTCCGACAGAAAGTACTTTGCAACTATGGCAAATTTTTACCTGGTAATAACAAAAATAGTGAGCAGTAAGTTACAGTGTATCCTGAGCAAAGGAACTGCTCAAATCAAGTAAGGAAAACGCTTCTGCATTCATTCAGGATTGAAAACGTTCACAGCAGTACTGTTAAGCTATACATTGCAACACTGCATAAAGTATGACATCACTTAATAAAAAAATCATTAGAAGTAATTTTCATTACTGCCTTGTTCCTTTAGAAGAAGGAAAGGAAAGGCACTGATGGCTTCAGTGGCTAAAGGAGGTGAGAGAGCTGAGGCTGCAGAGGTGCGGGCTGACTGCACAGAGGGGAATGCTGCTGCGAGACAGAATGGAGACCGGGACGCGGGCTGGACACCAGGTCTCCGATGTGCTGGTGGCCTCTCCTTTCTGTGGAGGTTTGAGCTTTCCTACTGAGCATGGGACCTAAAGGCTTACAATGAAGTTTGAGTTGTTGGTTCCTGATTCTGAAATACTGTTCCCTAAACTTACCACGCTTTCTTATGCTAGTGCCTTGACCTGGAACAATTTCTCCCATTTTTCCACTGGACAAACTCTTTATGCCTTAAGCTCCAGAAACGAGAACTATTCTGAAAACCATTCCAGACTATCCCAGAGCTGTGGAGAGCTCTATTGAAACTCTGATCACACTTCATTGGAGTTACGTGCACATTTGATCCTGCTGGATTGTGTGCTCCAAAGGGCAGGGACCTAACCACATTTATTCTCATATCCATATGTATATGTAACATCTGATTATTTTCTTTTGAAAACTGATACACTGCGAACTGCTGTGGTCTTCTATATCTTCAACTCAATTATTTGCTTTGAAAGAATAAAAAGGCGGTGTTAAATAAATAAAAAAATTAAGCACTTTCCCCAGATAGAGGCTCATTAATGAAAAACTGCCAAGTATTTATCACGTAGCAAAAAAATCAGTAACGAGAAAATGGCCTGCAATACGGGGCCAGCAGAGGCTCTGAGAACTGTAATCCCACCTGGCAGTGGTGACCGAAGGGTGATGCTACTGCACTGGTGGTGAGGTCTACTCAGCTTCCTGAGTGACTCCTGCGTGGGAAATACTTGTAACACCAGCCGGCAGCTGTATTTTTTTCCAAACTGCAGCATCCTCCTTAATGGTCTGTGAAATCACTTTAGTATATATATTTAAAAAGTGAAATAGATTAAAACTGAAAATACTATGTGCACTGCATGTGGTACAGATGAACACTGTTTCATGAAACTTCTGTTTTGGAATACATACATTTTGCATTGTGACTCAGCTCTGAATTGTGATATAAAGTGAATATGCATATCTATAATAATAAAAGCATAATATGCTAATTAGACCTGATATCCTTCTGGACGAAGCTGGGGCTGCAATGGAAGTATGGGTCCAGGGTGCCAGAGGGAAGCCGGTACCGGCAGCCGGGGGAAGGAAGGCCTACTCTTGCACGAATTTCGTGCATCGGGCCTCTAGTACATACATGAGTAGAAAATGTATTTCTTACTGTGAGTCATGATAAAAAATGTTTGAAAGCTACTGGAAGATACTGAGCTTTTGCATCAGAATCTGGCTTAGGGCAACTGAAATGCAAATGTAGGCTTTTCTCCCATGCCAGTGGAGTATTAGGTAACAATAAGGATAATAACCACAACAATGATAATAGAACTAAGATTTATTGAGCTCTTATTATGAGCCAGTTACTAGGTTAAGTGCTTTACATAAATTATTTCATTTATTCCTTATAAACACTCTAAAGCAAGATACTATTTATCATCTCCATTTTACAGATGAAAAAAATAAGAGAATTAAGAGGTTTCCTAAATTGCTCAATATCATACACTAATTGGTAGGGCTGCAGTTTGAATTTGAATGTAACTGAACTAGACTCCTTGTGTCTTGTCACCTAGGCAACGCTGTAAGCCTGGATCTGTCCTCAGGGTCTGGCTAAGGGATTGCTTCAGGGAAAGAGTGATGTAGTTCATCCCTCATGGGTATGGATTGTTGTTCAGAGCATGAGTGTTTCCTAAGCACTAGGATTGGTCTCTCTATTCTGTTTAGACAAAACAAAGAAGAGAAGGAAAAGAGATGGTTGGGTTGGATGTGGGGATGAGGTCCTGTACTTATTAATGTATGAGATACAAGCTAGTCAGTGAACGCTGCACTGAAATGGCCTGAACCAAGCCTGGTCCCAGTTATGCTGCTATTTGCTAAGTGACCTTGACACTTCCTATCTCAAAATATACACGCCTCTTAAAATATACACTGAGTGGCCAGATTTTTATGACTGGCCAGATTATTATGACCACCCCACCAGTATAATGAAGTGAATTAGTTATGCAAATAATAATAATGATAATGATAATAATAATAATAATAATAATAATAATAATAGCTTGAAAGTATTTGCTTAGGAAGTTTTCAATATTCAGTATTTTTGGAAGTGTCAATGAAGTACTGATGGGGTGGTCATAATAATCTGGCTGGTCATAATAATCTGGCCACTCAGTGTATATTCTGCAGGTTATTTCAAGGATAGAATAACATTTGTAGAGGAACTTATAGGGTAATGGAAATGTAAAGAATGAACAATTAAAAACAGCCTCCAGCTCCTGGCCTGGTAGCTCAGTTGGTTAGAGCATTGTCCCGTACACCAAAGGGTCGTAGGTGTGATCCTTGGTCAGGACACGTACAAGGCAACTGATGGATGTTTCTCTCTCTCAGTGATGTTTCTCTCTCTCTGTCTTTCTCTTTTCCTCTCTCTCTAAAAAATCAATAAGCATATCCTTGCACGAGGATTAAAAACAAAAAGCTGCCTCCATGTGGCTACTTCTCAATATACTTAATTATTGTATTTTTGTATTTAAGAGGCAGTAACAATTTTCTCATGGCATTTTTCTACTCAACAAAGTAATTTGTCCAAGTTGTGAGTTTATGCATTTTTCCTCCATGGGGCTCAAAAGCTATTTTAATTACAAATGAAAAGCAATGTGATCTAGTCACATCCTCATTTTTCTTAATGATTCTTGTGTAAAGAAGGCTGCTTCCCCTGCCTTACCAGATCATCAGCGTGCACACTGAATGCAAAGTGATTACTGACAGAAAAAAAGGTGAAGGAGACAGTGGAGGTCAATCTCATCTGTGCAGATCAGAAAGGCACACAGTGGAAATAACATAAGAAGGAAAACAGGAACTAAGAGTCTATGACAGTGAAAGGAATGAAAACAACAACACATCACACAGTGAAAATACACAGGAGAGAAGAAAGGAGAAGGTTTGAGGATGATTTTACAGATAGGAGGCTCTTCCCACGCAGGATAAATGAGAAACTCCTGGAGCAGGGTACCGCTCTCTCCGGGAGACGGAAGAGACTCTGTCCCTGAGGGAGGTCCAAGGAAATGAACCCTGTGCAGGGCATGCAGGTGTCTACGCCTAGTCTTGCCCTGAGTGTGTGTCTGCCTGCCATGTTCATAATAAGGAATCTTCTGGGACTTCCCAAACGTGCTTGCCCCAGTCTATTCCTGCTACTCTCTGTGAGGAGGAAGGCCACTATCAGAAGAGGCAGAAGAAGCAGATCTAGGGATCAAAGATGTTGACAGTATCTCATCTTCCAATGAATCAATGGGATCCTGGAAATCTGGGAGGCGTTGGGAGTAAGATTATTTAGGAAGGCTGTCAAAATAATAATTAGGGCCTAGAATTCATAGAATGAATCAGAAACAAATTCAATAGGAGATTTTAACTCTAAAAGGTAAATACAGCCTTTCAGGTATTCTTGAGAAGAACAAAGAAGGGACTCATAATGAGAATGTAACCACTAGTGGGGATCCCTTGGTATAAAACAGCCAGAATCTGAGGCCAATATAAAAAAAAATAAAGGAGATAATGCAGTTGAAACAGACTGATGAATATCCATGAGCCTTAGGTACCAACATAGGGGGAGAGACAATTCTGTAGCTAAAATGTATATTGCAGGTTACTTGGTCCAGTTGGGGAACAGATAATGTGTTCCTGATGAAGTTTACAAAAACAAAACACAAGAGCCAGGCATGGGGCTCCAGCTAACAGACATGTGCTGGAAACGGAACTCTGTTGAATGGAAAAACTGCTGACAATATAAACTTTCAGATAGTGAATTTTAAAATAGTAAGAGGAATAGCAACCTTGAACCAAATTCGACAGGAGAGCTTGGCAACAGAAATACCAGGAACTTTAGGAGAAAGGCACTGTACTTTTAGTTCAATTTTACCAAGAAAGAAATGATGAGAGAATGAGGTCTGTATCTTAAACTTTAAAACAATAGTAATTTTAAAATTTAGAAAAAAGCTATATAAGACTCTATGGGTTGATCTGTGTCTCTTCCAAATTCGTATGTTGTAGTCCTAACCCCACTACTTCAGAACTCGACCTCATTTGGAAATATGACCTCACTGCAGATGTAATTAGTTAAGAGGAGACCAGACAGGAATGTGGTGGGCCCCTAATTCAGTATGATGGGTGTCTCTCTAGAAAGAGGACATTTGGAGACAGACACGCAGGGAGACTATGACGTGAAGACGATGGCAGAGATCTGGGTGGTGCTTCTACAGGCCAAGGGAGAGATGGCCAGCAAACAGCGGGAGCTGGGGAAAGGCCTAGCACAGATCATTCCTCACAGCCTCAGAGGGCACCAGCCTGACATTGTGATTCTGGATGTCTAGCCGCCAGGACTGTGAAGCAATAATGAAGTCACACAGTTTGTGGCCCTGTTTTATAGTAGCGCTAGCAAACTAACACAATGACCGTGAGGCCTAATTAGGAAGATGCCTGAAGAAGGTTGAAAGCTCTTAGGACAACCTACAATAGCAGAAAGTGCTGATGAGGTTAAAAAAGAAAAAAGTATCCAAAGCACCACTATGGCTGCCAGGAGATGTGCACAGTAATCTTGGTTTTCAAAAGGAAACAAGTAAATTTTATAAACTAGAGCCTTGATGTTGATTCCGAACCAAATTCTGGAATAGATTATTAATGAACTATTTCAGATTATTTAGAAAAAGCACTAATTCCTACAATGAGTCATGTTAAATTAACCATAAACTCTTTAGTGCTGCAGTTATCAGTTTGAAAGACTGGAAAATATTGGATTAAAAAGATGGGCAGAGATTTAGAAATATGGGCCAGGTGAGTTTTAGTAGGAGGACTCATAACCAGTATAGATGAGTGATCAATCCCTTTCTTCAGAGAGGCCTCTATATTATGTTGCTGAAGACTTCTGTCCTCATCTCTGATTGTTCAACATTTTTTAAAGCAACAAATCACAAATCACATGAGAACTAATGACAAGAGGCTTGGAAAAATATCTAATACAGTAGTGAACAGAATTAAGATCCAAATGTCTAAAACAATAGTCCATTATCAAAAAAGATGAAATTTTGTAGGTTTAGTACACAGTATATTTAGGTTCAAAAACTAACCCTCAAGACTAGTATATTTTAAGAACTATAGTTCATGTGAAGCAGACAAATAGATTTCAAATAATACTAATCTTCATACGGATCAGCCTAGTGATGGGGCTGTCCCTAATGTAATCTTAGGCTCCATGAGTTCAATTCTGTGGAGAATCCACAGGATGAAAAAGATAGTGAACTGGACTGGAACCATCTGAATTGGGGGTATTTAGAAGTAGCTAAAAGATGAGAACAGTTTTAAATCTGAAGGGCTATAGTGTGGGAGATCTGATTTAGAATTTTCTAACCTTAGAGGGAAGAGTGAGGGTCATTATGTAAAAGTTACATGGTGGTAGCTTTTTAGATCAATATGAGAAGGAATTTTTAACAGTTTTTTACAAATGCAAAGGACTACTTTTGGGAAGAATGAGTTTCCCGTTACTGATGATGTTCAAGCAGAACCACGATCACATACTTGGTATGTTTTCAATGACTCAGCATTGCACGGGAGTGAGAGGAAGAGTCTAAGATTCTACTAATTCCATTGTGAAGTGGTACCTACTTACAATCAAGATACCTGGTCTGGAAATGCCTCTGAAAAGTAAAATCATCTAACATAAACCTCCAGAGAACAAAGTAGACCACCCTTTGGAGCTAAACAAGCCAATACTCAGCCTTTCTCTTCTTCCTCATGCCAGCAGCTATAGCCCAGAGAAAAACAAGGTAACCTGAATATCATTCTCCCGTATTCCTCAAACTAACATTTCAGAGAACAGGAGTAAAAATCACAGGCATTGGAGGCACAGCCCTTGGGACTCAGATCACTTCTCCCAAGCTGGTTATGCTTCTGTGGTCAGTCTTTCTACCCTGCAAACCTGAAGCATCGTGGAGTCTTCCCAGGGCTGACCACCATTTAGACATGCTCCCCTCACCTCCCAATGCCTCCAGACTCATCAATAGGTAAGATTTCAGCAATTATTGTATCTCTTGTCCCAGTACTAGAAATAAGTTTGATCATTCATTGAGAAAAGGGTAATTGCTAGAAATAAATTTGATCATTCATTGAGAAAAGGGTAATTAAAAACAATTTGAACCATAATTAGTTGATTTAAAGAATCACTATCTAAAAAAATTTTTTTTGCTTTTAAGATTGTATCAGTGCTCAGTTATAAAATCAGTCTTACTAACCTCCTCGAGCAAAGCTATTGGATGGGTTTACATCCAAATGTCCTGGCACTACCTGCTTAAGCACAGTGGACATTCTCGAAGTTCTCCTTTCAGTCCCTAAAGTCAGCCAAAAAGAAGAACAAAAACCGTGTCGTTCGGGTTAACATTACTCAAATGACAAAAAGTTATCTTCATGTGTAGCATGTCTAATTGCTGCCAAACGTTGTACTTTTTAAGTACCCAGAGCTTCAACAGATAACAGGGCACTGTTACTATTTCCTCAGAGATACATACATTTGCAAGATTACAGGGAGTTAGGTTTGGCAAGTGCAATCAGAGAATTTAATGATAAATGAAGCAAGGCATGCATGGTGTTACTTTACAAGAAAAGCCACTTTCTGCTTATGTTGAGCTAATTCAAATAGCTGATTAAGCCAAGGAGACCAACTTTTCAAGTCACATGCTCCTGTGTCTAACACATTAGGGTTACCTCTACATGAACCCTTTGGGGTTCCATCACATGATAACTGAAACAAAATATTAGTACAAGTCTTAATGGCTTCATCCAAATCTAGTGAAAACAAACTGTATTGCAAATCATAAAAGGCTGCAGAAATTTCAGGAATTTTAAACATGTTGATTTTAATAAACATACATTTAATAAAGAGATGTTCACTTTATATACTTAACTTTGTAATAACATTTTAAAGTCTATGTAAAATAGATTCTAGGGGAAAAAACCCCCACATGACTTTATTTATGTTCTCCACCCCCTCTCTCATTACTCTTTTAAAAAGGAAATAATTGAATCTCTAAATGTGGTTACTAGTCACTAGACATTAACAATGGTGCCCTGAGTTCTAAGTAAAAGGAGCTAAAGTTACAGCTCCACTAGATAAAACTTTGAGGGGTCATATTGAACAAACAGTGCAAATAAGTAAGGGACTAATCCTCGGAATGAATCTGACATTTCAGAGCTGTCAAGAAGAAAAGAATGATCAAATCTTACCTGGAGGCAGAGCAAGTGCCGGCCTGACCGCGAGGGTGTTGTTGCCACGGAGTTTCTGATGGACAGAAACTGCACTCAGGATGGCTTGCAGGTACTTTTCTTGTTCTATGCTGTTGGAAGATTCTAAGGAGGAGGTAGGGGCTATAAAAGAAAAAGATACAGAATAAAACAACTTGTGTCTATGTTAATAAAAAAGGCACATATGTATTTTTTCTTTTTAGTCTTCAAGCTACCACACCCAAATGCAGAAACCAGCCCCACTTAAAGCTCCAAACTATCAGATGCCTAATCCTCTTACATTGGTTTCACCACACCCATTTCTTGATTGCCTCCTCCTCCCAGAAAGAGCTTAGATCTGGAAAACCACACAGCCCCGTCTTGCCAAGAGCAGGTGCGGTTTCTCATTATCCAAGCAACTCAAAACAAAGATTCACGCAAGACAACATCTCCGTGATGGTCCCCCAACCACCCTGTCCATGCTGTTTGGAAGCAGAGGGTGGAGGGGATCCCTTGGTATCCGGGAATGGGCAGGTTAGAATTTCCCAACCCAGTAGCTTTATTCCAACTTCGCTGCATGGGTTTAAGGGAACCTGAACTTGCAGGGATGTTTGTGGAAGAGTGGAGGAAGTTGGGGAGAAGACAGCAGCAGCTACTGCGAGATTCCTGTCCTACAAGATGGGCAAAAAGTAGGCACAGATGGAAACAACTGTGAGAGCAATTTTAAGGGGAGGGAGTCTGGGCCTGGGGTGTGTGGAGTGAAACAGAAATCACTGAACTCGGCTCAGACACTTTACAGAGCATCAGAGGGGCCTCACTAGAAGGACAATAGATATTAGCAAATTCTCTTACAACCTGAATGGAAATAATTAGAATTTTATCAATTTTGAGATGCAATTATTATATTTTATTATAAAATGCACCATTATTTTATGTGCTCAGAATTAAACTGTCATTTAAACTAGGACACAACTCTTTCTGATCACTTCCATTTTAAGATGCATCCTGAATTCAAAGAAATTAAAATATGAGCAAATGTGTAACCTCAAAAATAAAAAATTTAGTAACTTAATACAGTGGGGCCTTGACTTATGAGTGTCCCGACTAACGAGTTTTTCAAGATACGAGCCGTCTCTCGGCTGATTTTTTGCTTTGAGTTGCGAGCTAAAATTCGGGTTACGAGCCAGCTTCAGATACCCCACCGCTAGTTGGCGCAGCGAACGTCACAGTGAACGCCATAACATCAGCCCAGCATCACGTGTCTCACTCGTTCACTTTTTGATTTGACATACGAGTAATCTGAGTTACGAGCTCCATCACGGAACGAATTAAACTTGTAAGTCAAGGCCCCACTTGTTAGATTTAAAAAATCAGAAACTAGTGGAATAAAATACTTTCAGTTTCTCCCATTTAAAAGCTCAGTAATATGCTCATCAATGCTCCTGAAATGATTTGCTCATTTTATTTAACCTACATATACTGTGTTCTATTTTACCCACCAGGATGGAAACAATTAAAAGCCAACTGCCTTCAAATATACCAATGTTGCGACTTCAAGCCAGGTAGAATTAATAAAATAATAATAATATAATGTTGTTTGTGTGTTGCCCTCAGTCAACTGAATGATCAAAGACACACTGGCCAACTTTCAACTATCAGGAGGGAAACAGATGAGAATAAAGAGAGAAATAAAAAAGCACACAGTTTTACCAGCTGAACCACAGAACCTGACTTACCTCATCTTGGAAAAGGAAAAGATGCTGCCACCCCTAAATTGGATCTGAGTGGCCCATTGTTTAATTTTATTGAGCATCCTACATAATAAAACCCTAACATGCAAATTGACTGAATGCGCACTGACCACCAGGGGGCAGATGCTCAATGTAGGAGCTGCCCCCTGGTGGTCAGTGCGCTCCCACAGGGGGAGCACTGCTCAGCCAGAAGCCAGGCTCATGGCTGATGAGCGCAGCAGCGGTGGTGGGAGCCTCTCCTGTCTCCACGGAGCACTAAGAAGCAGCGAGCAGGTGGGCAGTAAGGAGCGAGGGGTACCGGACTGTGAGAGGGATGTCTGACTGCCAGCTTAGGCCCGAATTTTGTGCACCAAGCCTCGCCTCTAGACCAGCCGTGGGCAAACTACGGCCCGCGGGCCTGATCCGGCCTGTTTGAAATGAATAAAACTAAAAAAAAAAGACCGTACCCTTTTATATAATGATGTTTACTTTGAATTTATATTAGTTCACACAAACACTCCATCCATGCTTTTGTTCCGGCCCTCCGGTCCTGTTTAAGAACCCATTGTGGCCCTCGAGTCAAAAAGTTTGCCTACCCCTGCTCTAGACTATTATAAGCTGGAAATTATGAGAAAGGTCAGCAACAATAGCTCCTGACTGCCTTCAAGGCCTCAGATTTGATGCTCAGAAATATCCCCATAAAGAGAGACAGTAGAACTTATTACTTCTGTTTTCTTAAGTTGGCCATCTTCTAGCTTCCTAAAAACCCCTTTTCTTGAGAACTCCTAAGCAGCATTTTGGTCACTGGTTTGCTGACTTGTTTTTTCGTGTGTGTGTGTGTGTGTGTGTGTGACTTGTGGGATTGAGATAGGGTATCTCATACCACATGGGCCAGGATCCCCACTTGCCTCTGAAGCTGCTAAATACATTTGAATACTTCCCAGAAGAAAAAAAGAGAATAGCATAATCTAGTTCCCAGCTGTGGATATTCTTGTCTGCTGAAATGAAAGTAGCCTAGAACCAAAGACTTTATTATGTTAATTTCTATTAAGAACCAAATACAGATAGGCATATCAAGACCTCAAATTCCAGGTGGAGTCCCACATGTCAAGTATAGATCTTGTTTAAGTTGTTCATGTTGTACTTAGCACACTGAGAAAGTCTATGTGTGAGAGGCATGGTGACAGGGAACAGTTGGCATTCCCAGATTTTACTCCTTTTATTTTTAGGTATACTCTGAAGTGAAGGGATCAAAATTGTGCTGTGAAGATGCTTACCTGCCTGAGGAGAGTTCTGAGATTTGAAAAGACCAACTACTCCCTTCCCATGGAATCCTCCAGCTCGGAGGAGCAGAGTACCGCTTCTTGAGTTCTTCCAACATACGACAGGCAGGCGATTGTGTCGGTAGCAGCGGGCTACTCTTGGTAAACTACCGTCCTGTACAGCTTGAGGTACAACTAAAAGGCCAGGGTAGCTTCAGGGACAAGGAGGGAGAAAGAGAATGGTTTGGGTGGGTGAGGGTGGAGGGTGGGGGGGAAGAGAAGGGAAATGAAATGGGGAGGGAGGAAGGGAAGAGGAGAGAGAGAGAGAATATAAGAAATATGAATATCATAATTCCATAGTCATTTTCTAAGATTCAGAAACACTGGTTAAGGGTAAGACATATTTCAAACATGGAACTCAGTTTCAACTCAGTTCTTCAGGAGTTAAGCAGAAAAGGCCTCCATGGTGGAAACAGCTATCTCATCCACTAATCTGTAGTTTCTTTCTTTCTTTTTTGGAAATAGCTCCTTTCATTGATACTGCAGACTTTTGCTGAATAATCTTAGCTTAAAAAAGAAAAGTGTTATGTAGAAGTATTTAAAAGACTCCCGCTAAACTGATTATCTTCTTTGCCTTATACATGACTTTTCATCAACTTGAAATAAAGATTAACATATCAATATCAACTTTATGAGAATGACAAGTCAAACTGTCACCTCATTAGACGGCTGAAATGATGAGAGAATAGAGTACACTAATATTAGACTGCCTGATATGGTGAAAGGATTAAAAATAAAACCAAGTGATTTTTTGGTATGAGAACAGTATGTTCAAATGTCAAAACAAGTTTAAATATTTTATCAACACTACAGGTTAATAATGTTTTAAGAAGACTAGCTCATATAATTACAAAATGTGATGCTGGGAAAATACACAGACAAGAGTACCCTGCTTTTATAGGTTAGTAAGTGTAAGAAGAGAGGCAGGTTTCTGAGTCATTTCTTTTCTTAGTTTATTTAGAAACTAGAGGCCTGGTGTATGAAATTTGTGCATGGGTAGAGTCCCTAGGCCTGGCAGGCGATCAGGGCCTATTGGGCATCTCACCCAGTCCCGGTTGGGGCTGGGCTGGCCGGGGCCTGCCAGCCAGGGCCTGCTGGATGGGGGGAGGGACCAGGGAGGTTGGCCAGTCATGGGAGGTTGGCTGTGGGAGCACACCGACTACCAGGGGGCAGCTCTTGCATTGGGCGTCTGCCTCCTGGTGGTCAGTGCGTGTCATGCCGACTGGTCGACCAGTCGTTCCGGTCGTTCTGTCATAAAGGTCGTTTAGGCTTTTATGTATATAGATATTACACTAAAGAGATTTCTTATTAATAACATCCCAATCTCTAATTCTGTATCTTTCTTTTTTTATTGTGTTAAAATATACCTAACATTTAACATGTTAACCATTGTAAGTGTATGAATCGTTGACATTAAGTACATTTACAATATTGTGCAACCACTACAACTATCTATTTCCAGAACTTCTAATCCCTTATCTTGATATAAACCAGTGCTGAGAGGAAGGAGAGGAAATCCGGTTTTTGGTGGTGTAAATCATAACCTTCAATGACTGAAGTGAAAGCCAGATTAACTTTCCATACTTGACTAGGAGGTACCTTGGGAGCACTCTGAAGTTGCAGGCTGTGCTCTCTAACCCACAAACTGATGAAGAGAAATCTGGCTGTGGACATAATCATCCATGAAGACTGGAAAAGCAGTTCCATTATTAGGGCCCCTATTTCTAACTCCACTTTAACATCTGTCCTCGTCCCCCTTCCCCTCCCCTCAACCCTGTTTCTAGACACACTGATTTTGTGTATGAGATAAGGGAGTATTGCTTAATGGCTTTGGGGCCGTTTCTAACTGGGAAAGAACCAGTGCACCCCTTCCCTCCTCACCCCTGTTGTGGCCTGTCCCCTCCTTCCATGGGACATGAGCACCACATACCAAGCTCCACTACACACAGGTCTAAACTTCCCTGCTCCCAGGCCTGGGCTGGAGTGACAGCTGGATGCCCACTAGTGCTGAGGCACATACTGTTGAGCCTGAAGCCCAGCAAAGGTACGCCCAGGACCTTTCAGTCTGCAGGCCGACGCTCTCTCACTGAGCCAAAACAGCTAGAGCATCTTTTACTTTTAATTGGAGCATTTAGTCAATTTAAAAGTAATATAATTACAAATATATTTGAATTTAAATTTACCACCTTACTATTTGTTCCATCTGTTCTATGTTTTCTTTTCTCTCCTTTCTTGCCTTCTTTGGGATTATTTGTTTATCATTCCATTTTCTTCCAATATATAACATGAGGTTTATATATTGTTTTATATCACCATAAATGCTTTATAACAAGTGTTCTAACAAATGGTCTATTAAAATTTTATTTCATTCTGACAGACTGAAATGATAAATGAGGGCTGTTTTCTCACTGGCAGGCACGAGTTTGATAGCAAGCTTCCCCAACAGCAGGACACCACACCCTGATGCTATCACTTACACTAATCTACACAGAGAATTTAGTTAGAAGGACAAAGTACCCAGGAAAATTACTGCATACTCAACAGAATCACAACCTTCCAGCACTTAATGCAATTGTTTCTATTTGGCCCAAATTGCAAACTATATTCTCAACTTGTTTTTCAAGTTTCACATTGGTAGTATTTGTAAACTTAAATTATCATTTAAAATGAGATATATATAGCCCAGCCAGTGTGGCTCAGTGGTTGAGCATCAAACCATGAACCAAGAGGTTGCTGGTTTGATTTCTGGTCAGGGCATGTGCCTGGGTTGTGGGCTCGATCCCAGGTAGGGGGCATACAGGAGACAGCCGATTGATGATGCGTTCTCATCCTTGATGTTTCTATCTCTCTCTCTCTCCTTCTCTCTTCTTCTCTCTGAAATCAATAAAAAGATATTAAACAATAAAAATATATAATGAGATATTTATAGTTCTTCAAGAACAGTGGGGTTGCAACTAATAGTAATATTAAGACAACTTTCTAAAATATGTATAAGGCTTACAATTTACAAAGTGCTTTCACAGAATTATTCTATTTAATCAAACCAGGAATTTATAGATGCCAAGAACTTGAGAATGATTGAATTTGTGGATGGTGGAAATACAGTTTTAAAAATATAAACCATGGCATAGGGCTTAACAGATATACAAACAGCAAGAGGTAAGAATAGAAAAAAAGAAAATGTGCTTATTTACATTCTTTAAGTAATATCCCTTGAAGATATTCTAATTAGACAGCATGAGAAAGCCCTGTCTACTCTTGGGTCAGCAAATTACAGCCTGTGGGCCAAAACTGGCTCTGCCCATTCACTCACTCACTGTCCACACTGCTTTTGTGGCAGCTGAGAAGTTGCAATCAAAGAACATACAGCCTGCAAAACTGAAAATATGTATATCTGGTCTTTTGAAGAAAAAGTCTGTAGACCGCTGGCCAATAGCAGACTTTCATCTTTCCTATCTGCCTGGGCAACTCCTATTCTTACTTCAGGTCATCTTCTGACATGCTAGAAGAGAGGCAATTGGGAAAAGACATATAAGGGCAATTCATGAGCTACTGTTACGTTACTTTCTAATCTGATATAGGCACTGTTCAGTGATGTAACTGCACTTCCAAGAATGCCAATGAGGTGCTTGCTCATGCTTCATAAAGTGTCCCTTTATCACACATTTCTCTCTCTCTGGGCTATGATGCAATTAGCCCATTTAAGACTCAAATGGAAGAAAAGAAAGGTCTCCTTTTGGAGCCCAGGGACACACTTACCTCCGGCAGAGTGAATACATCCTGTTGGAGGCTGTGATTCGAAAATACTCTGGTTTTGAGCGAGAAGAGCTGCCACTTATGGTTCCCAAACCTAAACGCTGATAGTCTCTGAAACAGGCTTTTTCCACCAACTGTTCCATTGTAGACTTCTCAGAGGCCTTCAGAGTGGTACTTGTGGGGAGTTCACTCTCATCTGAAACTGTGATGGCAGAAACAGGTTTTTAAAAAAATGATATAACTCCAAGGAGAAGAGGATCCTTAAACCAAGGGAGGTTTATATTAAGGCCACAGGTCTATGCATATCACCAAACATGTAACTTCTAGGGGGAAGCATTATGGTCAAATTTGAACAGTAATGAATAGTCAAGAAATAAAATACCAGGAGCTCAACTGACTCAAAATGTCAGCAGAATTAACTCAAAATGTCTAAAACAATACAATTTTGAATTCATTACTATAGTTTTGTTTCAGTCAGACTTGCTTATTAATGCCAACGTGTAGTGATTTCTATTTAGGACTCTATAGAATAAACACTCAACTTTGTCAGAGGCCAACCCATCAGTAAAATTAATCTTTAATATGAGCACGACACAAATTCACCACCAGGGTTTCAGTTAACTTTTCAAAGCATAAACTTTTATTAGAAGTTTCTAGATTAAGTAGAAGTTCAATAGTGGGAAAAGACCTTTCTTAGAGAGGTCTGAAGAAATTATACATTTTTTTGGAAATATTTTTGTCAGAGGATGTGGTATACATGAAAAACTCCCTCATAATTTTGCAATCACAGGTTACAGAATCCTTTAAGATTTTAGATGTGGAAGAATTTACCCAATAATCAAGTATTTTAGGGAGGATTAAAAAACACACACACCAACATTCCTAATTGGTACTGCATGTTCTAACTAAAAAAAAAAAAAAAAATCCATTGTTAAAAACTGTCTGAATTTACTTTCTTATTTATTTTTAAAGTAAGAGAGGTCAAATTAAGCTTTCAAAGTTTTTGGGAATGTACTCAAAGTTATAATGTCAAAGGGAACACTATGGCTCTTTTCCATTAAAAGAATAAAACCTAACAGCTCATCCCTATAAATACTATAGATATTAGTTTGTGAACTGCACAATGTAAAAATATTGTCAGGTATCAGTTTTGTGTTGCCTTTTATTTTTAGAGGAGCAAAAGAGCAATATATAATTTGGTCTTTTGGTGGAATATCATCTATAATAATAAAAGCATAATATGCTAACTAGACTGGACAGCTGAACGACCTTCTGGACATCATTCAGGATGTCCTTCTGGACGAAGCCGCTGCGGCAGGGGCTGAGGCAAAGGCGGTTAGGGGCGATCAGGTAGGCAGGCAGAGGTGGTTAGGGGTAATCAGGCAGGCAGGCAGGCAGGCAGGCAGGCAGGTGAGCGGTTAGGAGCTTGCGGTCCCGGATTGTGAGAGGGATGTCCGACTAAAGGGATTAGATCAAATCCCCAAGGATCGGGCCTAAACCGGCTGTCGGACATCCCCTGAGGGGTCCCTGATTGTGAGAAGGTGCAGGCCGGGCTGAGGGACCCCTAGTAGAATAATAGTTTTTGTTCCATGAAATCATAAAATCTTTGAATTAGAAGAGTCAATAATGATGGGAAGCAATAATTTTATAGGGCTTTCCATGTGCCTGTGCAGAGGCCAGGGTTCCAACAAATGGTCACTTGAGTAATAGTGAGCCTTCTCATTGCCCCCAGAAGCAAGCTTGTAGGTATCCACACTAAAATGGACTGATCTCTCTAAAGATGACGCTTGTTATTGTTATATAAGCACTGGTGATTGTTTCTTGCCGGGAGCCGGTCCATCCTTGCTGTTTCAAGGGACCTGGCATATATGGCATACGGTTCTTAATATGTTTGCTCACCTTCTTGGCGCTGTGTTTTAACCAAAGTCACCTCTCCGAGAAAGGTTGAATCCCCAGGTAGGGATTTTCCCCTGAAGTTAGGGAGGGAATAAAACCCCTCAACTAAGTGCCAGGCGGGTAATTAATCCCTTTAACTACGAACAATCATGCTTAAACTACATAATCTTTTCTCCCTGGAATGGAGATAAGAAACGCCCTAACCTTTGTAATAGAGATTGATAGGATTGAATCAACTGGTATAAATACAGTTGTAACAAGACAGAAAGACACAGAACTCAGGAGACAGAACTTAGAAGAGAGCCAAGAAGACAGAACCTACACAGAACCTACAGACAGAAGAACTTCGCTGGAGAGAACATGGCAAAAGATCTTGGACTGAACCTGACTACAGAGATTGGCAGGAGAACCTGACTGGAACCTGGACACTGAACCTGACTGGAGAGCCTGGACAGAACCTGGCTGGAGAACCTAGCGAGGGAACATGGCTACAGAACCTCGCTGGAGATCCGAAGCAGAACCTCTCTGGAGATCCGGGCTAGAGATCCTGGCTAGGCTGCTGATCAACTGAACGCTGTCTCCGTGTCATTCCTTCTTCGCCGACTCCGTCCACACCTTTGGGGACCCCTGGACCTGCTGGGGTTGGACCCCGGCTTCTGGCGCCCGAACAGGGACCCCTAGGTAAGCGCCCTGCACTCGGGACGGATCGGACTCCACCGTAGGAAGAGGGTGGATAGTCTTCGCCGACTCCGTCCACACCTTTGGGAACCCCTGGAACAGGATTCCCCTAGGTAAGCCCCCCTCCCCCATTGAGAACCCCCACACTCGGGACGGATCAGACTCCACCGTAGGAAGAGGGTGGATAGTCTTCGCCGAATCCGTCCACACCTTTGGGAACCCCTGGAACAGGATTCCCTTAGGTAAGCCCCCCCCATTGAGAACCCCACACTCGGGACGGATAGGACTCCACCAGGGTGCTACAGACCCCCCTATAGAGGATAAATAGGGTAAGAAGGTGGATAGTACAGAACTTAGATTGAGAAGATGTGCCATACTGAGTCCAAAGAAAGAAGACTCTGTATTGATCTTTAGATTAAGAAGATGTGCCATACTGAGTCTAAAGAAAAAAGACTCCGTATTGATCTTTTAACATATATGCTTGTTAGCAGAGGAATTAAGGTTACTCCCAGTCAGACAGAACATTTTATACAAGAAATACGTCCATGCTTTTCTGAGGAAGGAAAGGTGCCGGAAAGGTAAATGTAGAGGCATGGGAGAAGGTAGGCCCAAGGAGCCTTATCCTTAACCCCACTGCAGCCTTTCCACCCCGGGAAAGTGCAGGATTGGCAAGCTCTCCCTGGGGTGATAGATCAGGACTCAGGTAATAGCGGAAAGTGCCAATCCTACTCTTAAAATGGATACAAGAGAGCATTTGAGGTTTTTCTTTTTAATGCCTGCTTTTAAAAAATAAAAAAGGGGGAATTTGCCGGGAGCCGGTCCATCCTTGCTGTTTCAAGGGACCTGGCATATATGGCATACGGTTCTTAATATGTTTGCTCACCTTCTTGGCGCTGTGTTTTAACCAAAGTCACCTCTCCGAGAAAGGTTGAATCCCCAGGTAGGGATTTTCCCCTGAAGTTAGGGAGGGAATAAAACCCCTCAACTAAGTGCCAGGCGGGTAATTAATCCCTTTAACTACGAACAATCATGCTTAAACTACATAATCTTTTCTCCCTGGAATGGAGATAAGAAACGCCCTAACCTTTGTAATAGAGATTGATAGGATTGAATCAACTGGTATAAATACAGTTGTAACAAGACAGAAAGACACAGAACTCAGGAGACAGAACTTAGAAGAGAGCCAAGAAGACAGAACCTACACAGAACCTACAGACAGAAGAACTTCGCTGGAGAGAACATGGCAAAAGATCTTGGACTGAACCTGACTACAGAGATTGGCAGGAGAACCTGACTGGAACCTGGACACTGAACCTGACTGGAGAGCCTGGACAGAACCTGGCTGGAGAACCTAGCGAGGGAACATGGCTACAGAACCTCGCTGGAGATCCGAAGCAGAACCTCTCTGGAGATCCGGGCTAGAGATCCTGGCTAGGCTGCTGATCAACTGAACGCTGTCTCCGTGTCATTCCTTCTTCGCCGACTCCGTCCACACCTTTGGGGACCCCTGGACCTGCTGGGGTTGGACCCCGGCAGTTTCTTATTGTTATATAAGCACTGGTGATTGATTCTAATCCTGAGAAGGAAAAGGGTGCAATGGTATCCTGCCTCTCTATTAGATCAAATTCTCTCTAGTGTTAATACCATAAGCATACTTGATTTTGGGTTAAGGACTAGAAAATAGTCACTGGTTTGCTACTGGTTTCCTGCCTCTACATTCTTTTTTTAAAATCCTCACCTGGGGATATTTTTTCCATTGATTTCTAGAGAGGAAGAGAGGGAGGAGGCGGGGGTGGGGGGTGGGGGGGGGGGAGAATTGACATGAGACACATGGATTGGCTGCCTCCCACATGTGATCCTACCAGGGCCAGGGAAACTGCAACCAAGATACGTGCCTTTGAGCGCAAATCAAACATGAGACCCTTTGGTCTGAGGGCTGATGCTCTAACCACTGACCTAAACCGGCCAGGGCTGCCTCTATATTCTTGACCAAGAGGTATCTCAGCTTTTCAGATTCTTCCCTTTTAAATATTTAGCAGCCACCTTTTAAAAAAAATCATCTAAGAGTCCCTTTATCTTAGGTCCTCCGTTAAAAAAAATTTTTTTAAAATTAATATCAGAGAGGAAGGGACAGGGAGAGATAGATAGAAACATCAATGATAGAGAGGATCATTGATTGGCTGCCCTCCAACATCCCACACTAGGGATCAAGCCCACAACCTGGGCATGTGCACTGACCAGAAATTGAGCTGTGACCTCCTGGTTCAGAGGTTGATGCTCAACCACTGAGCAATGCCACCCGGGTTAGGTCATCCATTTTGATTAAGAGCATCCACAATATACTCACTACAACTCAAAATCTTCAACTTCAGATATCTAATGTCCTTATATTCTTATTCTTATTCCATAACAATGAGGTACAGGGACTACTTTATAACTAAATTTCCTATGCAGTGGGGTTTCTTTCTTTCTCCCTTTAGTGAGACCCACATAACCATGGCCAATCAGAGCCAAAGATTTAGTAAAGGAGAAGTATAATTTAATCAATTTTAAATGAGTAATGGAATATTGGGAAAATAATTTTTTTTCTTCAGTTCTAAGAAGCTGGTAAGTGCCTCCAATCTTCCTATGAGATCTAAGCTTTTGTGAGTCAGGTTTAAGTGCAACTATGTCTTAGTCTCTTATTCTTATATGGAGAACGAATAAAACTGATTCATGAAGGAAAAACAGGTTCTCACATACCAGATATGTCATCTTCCTCATTCCATCCAGGTCGGCTCACTCTCTCTTCCACAATGGTCCCTGTTCTCTTCTTCAATAAATACTGACGCCCAATTGTCATTTTCCCTGCCCTTTTGGCACCTTTCACAATCGTTTTGGAGAAGGTGCTACAAGTTATAAAATGAAAGAGAATGTCAATTCAATCTGAAGACACCACTTATATTTTTTATACCTGCATAGATCAACTTGTTTCTTCTCCATTCCCACAGCTACTAGTTTTGTCCAGACCCTCACTAAATCTCTCCTCCTTGAGATTTCTTTTTACACATAGCGGACTAATTTTCAATAAAACACTGTCATCAGGACACGGTTTTAGGCAAAAGTGCAAGAACCTAGAGTTTGGCTTTTTGGTCAAGCATGCCCCCAATCCTCCCTGGCTGCCCACCCACTATCTCCACCAGTTCCCACAAACGGTGCCTGTGGGAGTCCCAAAGGAAAGCCAGCCTGTGCCTCCTGCAGACCCAAACTCTCTGCTAAGTCACAGGCTTTTCTTTGGGATCAGATGAGTTATAGTTGGTGACACCTTACTTCTTAAATGTTTTAAGTGCTGACTGGTGTCCTACCTTTGATACTGTAAACCTTTACAGATATAAAAAGAGTAATACTATTCCCCCCCCTTTTTTAAAAAATATATTTTATTGATTTTTTACAGAGAAGAAGGGAGAGAGACAGAGAGTTAGAAACATTGATGGGAGAAAAACATCGATCAGCCGCCTCCTGCACATCTCCTACTGGGGATGTGCCCGCAACCCAGGTATATGCCCTTGACCGGAATCGAACCTGGGACCTTTCAGTCCACAGGCCGACACTCTATCCACTGAGCCAAACCGGTTTCGGCATATTCTTCTTTTTGAGAGGAGAAAAAAATAAGAAATCAGACATTTGAGCATCCTTTTGAGAATCGGCTTTAATCAAAGGGAAACTAGTATGCAAGTCACATGGACCTAAGAGTATTTTATTTTTTTGCTGATAGAAAATCTGGGTACAGAGTATTTATAATATAGGGAATTAAACAAATAACCTGCTTCCTAAATAATCACATTGAGATGAAGGTTTTGTGTTTGGTTGTTTTTTGTTATATTCTTCTCTACCACAAAGAACACAACTCTTTTTGTGTTTTCTTGCCATTCAGTGAAAAGTGGTAAGGATTCTTTTGTTGTAAAATAGTTTTACTAGACCTGTCTTTTGTCATTTGAAATGTAAATCTGAGGGTTATGAAACATTTCTTAGATAATTGTTAGAAATCACAAAATACTGATGTTTCCTAAATTAAAGCCAATTGTGAATCACTTCAGGTATAACTTAAATTCAATGGGAGTTTTGAAAAATTTTTCTAATTAGAGCTATATCTCTGTTTTATATATATAGATAATTCTAAAATATTAAAAAATTTTAAATAGCTATATCTCTTTTTGTAGCTGGATAATATAAACTTGATATAATAAGCTTAACTTTACATATAGATGTATATGTAATTCCCCTGACAGTTTCTAAACATAAAACATCATACAAGCTTTGTTTCTTCCACTGAGGGCTGGGATAGTGAATGTCAAAGGCTCCTCTGTGACTCCACAGTGCGAAGACAAGATGCCTGTTTCACCTTCAGATACTCAGGAAGCTGTTCATGCTTCAGCATTTATACCTGGATATGTGTGGTCTCCTTCACTTATCACCTGTCAGTGGTACAGGTGGCTATCTATGCAATTGAGAAGCGATACACTGTCTGGAACCTCAACTCTTCTATAATGCCCAGCCTACCTCACTTTCAGGCAAAGGAAAAGCTTTCTTCTCCAAAGTCTGCAGAGTAGCCCCTAATATGTAATTTTTATTGGCAGATACCCAAATTCCAGATAATTAATGATGAAAGCCCCTGTATTTTATCACTAATTAAAGAAAATTTTAAAGCAATTGCTATTTTGTCATAACTGAAATTTAAGTTTAACATAAATTCCTAAAATTTTCAACAGAAAATAAGGGTTCCTACTAAAGAAATATGACAACTAAAATACAATGCTGGATCCTGGATTGGATCCTATACCAGCTAGGAAAAATGAGTAGTTACAAAAGATCATCAGCAAAATTTGAATTAATTTTACTGCGTGGACTATGGGTTAAATAAAAGTTCTATACCAATTAAATTTCCTGGTTGTGATTACTGTACGGTAGTTAGGTGAGATAATAATGTCTTTATTCTTAGGAAAGACAGAATAAAGAGGCGTTAAGTATGTAACTCAAATGGTTTAGAAAAAATACATATGAGAGAGAAAAGGATAAAGAAAATGGATCAAAGTATAAATAATTGTGAAGCTGGCTAAAGGGTATACAGGAATTCTTTGTACTAGGCTGTAACTTTTCGGTAAATTTTGAAGTTGTATCAAAACAAAAAGTTACAAAAAAATAAAAAGGAAAAATAAAGGCTCCCATCTTTAGATCAAAGCAAAACGGTTTACTAGGCCTGGATATTAATGAAAACTGAATGGATTGCTCAAAGGCATTTAGAAAGTGGTCAATATGGAAAAAAGGGAAAAGAGAATTTCACATTCTAAAACTGCATATGAGCAATAGACATGAGAGTCAAGCCTCTTGCAGCTTTTAGTTTTTGAAACTTGTTACATATACCAATTCTGCTTTCTGAGCTTGGTCCAACGGGCTTGACACAGTGGCAAATGGAAAGAGCAGTCTTCACACCTTGACCCAAAGGACAGGCCACTTCCCCAACGACCAGTGAGGGGAGGCTGAAATGAGGAAACCAGACTGTCTTCTTACCGAAAGGAAGTGTTCTTTTCTTTCTGTTTGGGTAAAATTATTTGCGGAGTAGTTTGTCCAGTAGCAAAGGCGAAAGTGGTGAAAATGGACTGAGGATATCGGAACTTCATCAGCTGCTTCTTAAAGATCTCTACTACTTCGGGACTCACTTCTTCATCAAATGCTACTTTAATCAACTGGAGACAAAAGAGATTAAATGCATTGGAAGCATTAAGGATTCCCAGATAATTTCTCCCAAAATTACTTAACAGTAAATAGTAATATTAAATGGCAAGAGTTTGGAGGTTGAAGGGACCTTGGATATCATGCAATACAATTTAAAATGTATATATATTTTTTTATTAATTTCAGAAAGGAAGAGAGAAGGAGAGAGAGATAGAAACATCAATGAGAGAGAATCATTTTGGCTGCCTCCTGCATGTCCCACACTGAGGACTGAGCCCATAACGAGGGCATATGCCCTGACTGGGAATTGAACCGTGACCTCCTTCCTGGGTTCATTGGTCGATACTCAACCACCGAACCACATCAGCTGGAAAAATTTTTAATTTTAAAAATAAAAATTATGGCACAGGGAGGTTTAATTGACATAGATGGTTAGTTGGCAAGAAAAATCATGTATTGTGAAGTCAGGTTGCTTTCAGACTACCTTTTCTATGATGAGATAGAGAAATTAACTTGTAGTAGCTGAAGTAGAAACATGTCCTTCTCTATGACCTAACCAGGTCTCTTCCTACATACAGGTACAATAAACCTAATTAAAAATTCAGTGTGACTAGAATCCTAACCAGCATAGCCTGGCAACATTCTAATTTAGAGCCCTTTAGCAGTTGGAGCAGTGAAGAAATCCCCAGGAAGTCACAATCTCGGATGATGGGAGAAGGTCTGGAGCCTAGAGACCTTCGGCCTCATATTTCCCAATTAGCATATGGAGGAAAAGGGAGGGCTCCTTGACTGGAAGAAATGAGGGAAGAATTGGAGCCCTTGGAAATCTGAGACAAAGCATGAAGAATAGCAACGGGAAAAACTAAGGAAAGACCACTCATCCAGTGACTGGTCTGCATCAGTAACTCCGCCAGTTCTGATATTCAGAGCTCCCTGGAAAAGCCTACGCTTTACTAGGGGTGACTTAGTACCCAGAGTACTTCAGCCCTCGCCGTAATGATCAGAACTTTACTTCTTCCGCAGAAGAGCCATAAAGCATTTCCTTCTGAAACAGAAGCCAAGAGAATTGCTTTCTATAGGAAGGCTTCACACACAAACTGAGGCTTGACTTGGCAGAGAACAAGAGTCAACTGTGCACCTGAATTTCTAAGATCACTAAGTACTGACAGATAATCTGCTGGTACTCTGAGTTGGCCACAGGGCTCAGGAAATGAGGGATTAAATCCAAGATGATTCATGTGTTTGCAGCCTTGAAGATTACCCTCTTGGACCTTCTGATCCTCCTCATCCACTAGCCACTAACCACATGACCACAGAAAGTGGCCGTGACATCATTTGCAGAAAACTTTTAAATAGAATGGCTCCCTTTCTTAATACCTGAAAAGATGCGGATGTGATCTGCAGTCCTTCTTGCATGTTCTGCTGTAGCTGGTTCTGCATTGTGATCTTCTTCTCCTTGGTGATGGAGGCGATCGGGAAACTTCGCATAACTGTCTGTTCACCAACTACAGGAAGACAAGACCTGGGTTCAGCAACAGCATATTACTGCTCATGTCCAGAGTCCCTGCTGCTCACCACACCAGACTCTGCTGGGGAAGTGTCTCTGGAGAGCACAGCGCTCAGGAATGCAGTGGGAGAAACGCATGATGCAGAATCACATTCATTAATGTTACTGTGTGGCGCTGACTCCCAGGACACAGTTCTTCCCCAGAAGGAAGAAACGGGCACAGCCTGCCTGCCTTCAGTCTGTTTCCCCCGCCTCTGCATTCCATACAAGATCCTTGGTTTAAGGCAATCTTATAGGAAGGGTAGGTTTTACACAGAAAAACAGAAGTATCTTTAATATTGAAAAGGCATCTATGATATTTAATGTAAGAATAAAGCAAAAGAGAAAAGGTTTTCAGTGTGCATCTGTAGGTGGGAAAAGGTACTGTACTACATGCATGTGCCCGTGGCAGGCTTAGGACCAAGATTTTTAGGAGTTTACGTATTAAAGCAAAAAAAGGAAAATATAAATAACTATAAACTATCTGAAGTTATGGAGATGGGTCTCTAAAAGAAGTGTCCCACGTGAGCTCACAGTTCCCCGTGGGACAGGAGTCACACACAGAATACAACATGGAATTAGCTCCTGTGTGTGAAGGAGCAAGGCTTTCAATACTGTAGAAAGGGCGAAGATGTCTGCATGTTAGGTGGCTAGGGAATGATTCCTGGAGGAAGTGAGAGGGAAGGGGAGCTTTGAAGAGATTGTAAGTATGGATCTGAGACAGCCGCACCAGCAACAGCACAGGAGCAACAATAGGCAAGGCTTCTCAGCTAGTGAGCAGACGGGGTGAGACCTGAACCAGGTTTAAGGGACTTAAGTGCCCATATACTTATCCACTCATTATCAGCAGAATTTCTCATTCCTTGGATCTATCAATTCCTAACCTGGAAAATTCTGATTATTCTCTTATGTTAAGCTCATACCTAGAGGCTAAACAAAATCTGGATGTACATAGGATTTAAGTTCATGGATGTATTAAACAAACTTATATAACACATGTAAAATGATCAGATTTCTGTGTGTCATTGAAGGAGACATATTAAGTTAGAAATTTAAAAAGAGAAATAAACTAAAAGAGGCAGATAAAAAGGTTTTATCTGATAATAAGAATTTTCCTAAATGTGAAATTAACCCCCAAACTGACAGGATAAAACAAGAGGACAATATAAGCTTTCACACTAAGTATGCTATTGATTTGTTTAAAATAAATAAATTAGAGCAATTTAAATGACCAACAGTCTCATATATTTATATGTCCAGTATGTATGTTTATGGCCACCGAACTCACAAAAGTCATAGCATAAAAAAATTATAAGTACTGGATACTTAATTTCTTTAAAAAATACATATGCTTATAGATACAAATGTAATTTATGTATAATAATATGACAGGAGAAGGCTGAGAAATTTTGCTCTATTTTCATTCTTTTTCAAAATGAGCATGACTATTCCTATTTCATTTAAAATTTATGTACTTTTTGTTTATTATATAGTAAACAATATTTTATGATCAAGATAATGAACCATCCCTAACCGGTTTGGCTCAGTGGATAGAGCGTTGGCCTGTGGACTGAAAGGTCCCAGGTTCGATTCCAGTCAAGGGCATGTACCTTGGTTGTGGGCACATCCCTAGCAGGAGGTGTGCAGGAGGCAGCTGATCGATGTTTCTCTCTCATCGATGTTTCTCTCTATCCCTCTCCCTTCCTCTCTGTAAAAAATCAATAAGATATATTAAAAAAAAAAAGATAATGAACCATCTTGATTCTATGCACTGTGAAATTTTTTAAAAAGTGTTTTTTTAAATTGATTTCAAAGAGAGGAAGGGAGAAGGAGAGATAGAAACATCAATGATCAGAAAGAATCACCAATCAGCTGCCTCCTACATGCCCCATATTGAGGATCGAGCCGTCAACTGGGCATGTGGCCTAACTAGGAATTGAACTGTGACCTCCTGGTTCCTGGGTTGACGCTCAAACACTAAGCTACACCAGCTGGGCCAACTGTGAGATTTTAAAGACACTACATTTTATAGGTCTGAATCCCACCATTTAACAAAATGCATAGCACATAGTTAAATAGGTACTCATCAATTGCTGCGGGATGAGTAACATCAGAAGAGGAAAGAACTTTAGTGACTATTTATCCCAATGGTTCCCAGTCCTCAGTAGGCAACACAAGCACTTCTGGGGCTTAAAAATACAGAGGTCTACGTCTCCTATTCTTAGAATCCTAAGTCAGATTTGAATTCAATGTTTGAGAGTTGGGCCCAGAATTGTTTGTGTGTGTTTTTTTCCTAAGATTTTTTAGATAATCCAAATTCATCAGTCAAGGTTGTGAACCACTACATCATCACTAACCAAGCTCATTTCCCTCATTTTATAACAGGGGAAATTGAACCCTAGTGAGGCCAGGAGACTAAGATGTCGACATCTTGATTTGGAGCTTCTTGATTTGGAGTCCAATTGTTTTACCTAAACCTAATATGCTTTTCCATCAACCAGTTTAAGATCAAATACTGATTTCAAAAAGATGATTCAGACTTGATACAACCTGCTATTCCTTTCTAATAAAGAAGAGTGCGTAGGGAAGTAGAAAACAGAAATAGAAGTTGAAGAAATTTAGTGGATAGAAGAGAAGGTGTCTGCTAAGAGCCAAATGGTGTTAGTTGAAATGCGATGAGGGAGGTGGGGTTAGTTAATTAGTTGGTACAATCCTGGGCTTTAGCACATTGTTCCAAAAAGTTAGCTTTACAGTTAACTGTAGGGCTCAGAAAGGTGGGACCATTCAGCAAGGGGCATTGTTAGCAACCAGATACTGTGACTATACCTAGTCACAATATGCTGCCAATGAAATTATGATCGTGTCAGTGAATTTACTGTTAAGAAGATACCCTTGGTTCTTCTAGTAAGAATCTATGATCCAGAAGCAGAACAGACTGTTGAACCTCAGATGGAAGGCAGGGGAGGGTGGGTGGGAAGAGATCAACCAATGAACTTGTATGCATATATGCATAACCTGGGGACACAGACAATGGGGTGGTGAGGGTCTGGGGGGTTGAGAGGATGAGCGAGGATTGCAAGAGGTTAATGGAGAAAAAGGAGGACCTATGTAATATTTTCAACAATAAAGATAAAAAAAGAATCTATGATCCAAATTATCATTAGCTATGACAGACAAAAGTATTCTTAATAAACCCTTCGTGGCAAAAAGCTGACTTTGAATCTGGAAAGATCTGCAAATCAAATCCTCATGCAGCACATACATATCCATACTCTGATGGCAAACACCAGCCATACCTAGCTGATCGTGGGGCGTCCCCCTGAACAGAATTCTGTACGTGGTGAGGAACAAGGCTCCTTCGGCCGGCAGCAGCTGTGGGCCTCCCAGGAGGCCTCCAGTGGCTTCTTCTCTCCCATCAGGATCCAGCAGAACTCGAAGACCCTCACAAACAATTTCTTCTCCTGGCAGCAGGGCAGGTCTAAGAATCTTAGGCTAACAACAGAAAAAGCATTTTAAACATAACTCTTGTGGGGTTTCCAACACTTAGACAAGGTTGGTTATCTTTCCAAGTTACAGATCTAAAGAACTTGAGCCAGACATCCTAGGCAGCCAATATTGACAAAACAGATTTGGGAAGAGGCAGAAATGTCATATCTCTGTGCAAATGTGGGAAGATTCTTTGCAGCATTGCTTATTAAAAGGAAAATCATTGGAAATTACTAAAATGCTTGAAACATCTATTCAATGCAATAATTAAAAAAAAAAGACATGAATCTATATGTGTTAATGTAGAATGATATCCAGAATACACTGTTAAGTAAAAACACCAGTTGTAAATATATATATATATATATATCACGATCCCCTTTTTGTTAAAAGTATAAGAATATGAGCCAACTGTTAAAGGTGGTTAAGGGTACTGGTGGGGTGGGGATGGGCAAGACAAGGGGACTTCAAGTCTGCACAATGTGTATTGCTTCAGTGCCTCAGTTATGTTTGTAAACTGAAAAAAAAAACCCCAACAACTTAAAAAAGTGGATGCATCTTTAAAAAGACCCACCCTTCTTGGCCCTTAATGAAGATTCACACAACAAATGGCCAAGTAATGTATATTCACACATCTTGGGAAATACAAAACCACAAGATTCACTCCTCTGAAGAGTTCAGTACTAGGAAAAAATCCATCTCTCTTGAATATCACTTATGCTTCCTTTTAAAGCAGTAAAAACAAAATAAATCAGCATTTTTCTTTCTTGGCTCTAAAAAGCTCGGAGCTAAATGTAAAGCCAAAGCCTAATAACCACTTTTCTCAGGTTTCTGATGACATTATATTTCTTACCCACCTGGCTTCTGATTTCTCCTCCAAATTTATTTTTAATAATTCTGTTGTATAGGTAAGCGGGTCCTGAACCCTAGCCCACAGGCTGGTGCCAGGCGAGCTGCAAAATCGTCAACTGGGAGGCTTGTTAAAGGACAGACCCCAGGCCAAGTCCAGGGTGCTGCAGTGGGAAATAAGGAACCAGGAGGCTGGGCAGGGCTCAGGGCTCTCAATTTTTTAATCGACTTCCCAGATACTTGTGACGTATGCTCGCACTGTATAGAGATTGAAGAACCTGGTGTTCGTACAGTACTTGCCTTAAGTCCTTTTTTTGGAAGTAGGCAAGACATAAAATCCTGGCTTGGGCTTGGAAGTTAGAATGTTCATAATTTATGACCTGCCTGTAAAAGCAACTCAACAAGAGGTCACTGTTGCTCTTTGCTGAACAGTATCCTTTTTATGAGGAGCTACATGATGGACTCCTCTGGAAGTGTAATATATTATTAAAACTGGAGCTGGTCTCTGTAAAAGGTTAGGAGAAGGCACTTCCTGGGGCACAGCAGTCTATTGTTGCTGTTTTTCAGAAGAGATGTTCTACCCCGGAAGCACGTGGTCTGACACATTACCTTCTGTATAGGTGGAAGTCTTCTACTCTCTCGATGCACTGCTTCCAGGGTCTCAATATGCATAGCTACAATTCCTAGGATGAGTCAGAGTATTCAAAACAAAAGGACACAAAACAAGCAGAATTACAACAAATTATGGATATTTTAGAACTAAAAACTAATCATATTTTGGTGGTTCCTCAAGGAGTTGAACATAGACCCAGCAACAACTCCTTAGGGATACACCCAAAAGAACTGAAAATAAAGATTCACACAGATACTTATAAGTGAATATTCATAGCAGCACTATCCGCAGTAGCCAGAAGGTGGGAACAATGTAAGTGTCCATCAACAGGTGAACGGATAAACAAAATGTGGTATTCGCATACAATAAATGGAATGAAGCTCTGATACCTACTACAACATGAATGAACCTTGAAAACATGCTAAGTAAAATAAGCCAGACACAAAAGGAGAAATATTATGATTTCACTAATGCAAATACCATGCCATCTTATTTTTATTATTATATTTTAAAAATATTTTTATTGATTTTAGAGAGGAAGGGAGAGGGAGATAGAGATAGAAACATCAATGATGAGAGAGATTCATTGATCGGCTGCCTCCTGCACACCCCCTACTGGGGATCGAGCCAGCAACCTGAGCATGTGCCCTTGACTGGAATCAAACCCGGGACCCTCCAGTCCGCAGGCCAATGTTCCATCCCTGAGCCAAACGAGCTAGGGCTACTGTGCCATTTTAAATATATATTTTATTGATTTTTTACAGAGAGGAAGGGAGAGGGATAGAGAATTAGAAACATCGATGAGAGAGAAACATTGATCAGCTGCCTCCTGCACGCCCCCTACTGGGGATGTGCCCGCAATCAAGGTACATGCCCTTGACCGGAATTGAACCCAGGACCCTTCAGTCCACAGGCTGACGCTCTAACTACTTAGCCACACCAGTCAGGGCTATTGTGCCATTTTATATAAGGGACTTGGGCATTCATGGATTTTTGGTATCAGTGAAGGGGTGGTGGTGTCCTGGAACCAATTCTCCATGGATACAAAGGGAGGACTGTAAATAGCATGGCTTAACTCCACGGAAGACAAGTATTACAGGTTGTTAGCTGAAAAAAGTAGACCCATAACAATTCTTACTCAATTACCTACAATATTATGGTTCTCTAATATCTGTAAAGTGATTACCTGGGATCATGCAATGAAGGCTCTTGATGTGGTCCTGAGTAACTCCACTCTCTGTACAAACTTTGTCAATAAATCGGGTAATGAAACGCACAACAGAATTGGCAATGTCATTATTCTCTGAATCTTCAAACCCACTTTCTGTATCATAGCTCTCAGCTACACTTCCTGCAATACTAAGAAAGTCAAGGAAAGAAATCATAGTCAGTTCTCAAAATGTGACAAATTACTACCATATCACAATTTCCATGCAATTTAAACTTGCTCAGAGAGACGTCTACCTAAGCAGAAGGCTCACTCACAGTTCCTTTATAAGTGACAACAGAAACATATTCTACTTGCCTACATTTGGAAGCTACTGCCAGAGACTGTCCTTTGGACCCTTTTTTTTTTTTTTTTTTTTAAAGAATAAGGTACCTTCTTTGATTTTCCTAAAAGGAAACCAGGAACTATGGAATATAAAGCAAAAAAGGACCCTTTCACTTATTATCTGATACTTGAACCTCCTAGAAAAAATTGTCCTCCTAAGTTAATTACCACATTGAGCCAAAGTAGCAGCTATCTTTGCCCTCTGGCAACTGGGGCACATGTTCCCTGGTAGGCAAAGTAAAAGATCATTTTTCAGCAAATAGCCCATTCTTCCAAATGGGAGAACCAAGCTGTTCTATGAACCCTTCTCTTGTCCGATATTTATCTCTCTTGGAGAGCATCACAACCCTTTTGGTCACGTTGAAACCATCATTCTACCGTAGGTGTTACATTCACACTGGGAAGGGATTAAGTCTGAAGTGGAGATGTGAAACTTCAATCCCTGCCCTTGTTGCTTAGTCAACAGTTCCCACTTTGAACAAATGCTCGCCTCCTCTGCCTTCTTTTAGGCGGCTGAGTATGGAAAAGACTCATTTGCCTATTCTAACCTACTCAGTTCTCCTTCCCCCAAACCCAACCATGCTAGCCCATTCAGTGTTATATTAAAGCTAAGCAATGAATATGGCATCATATCATCCCAAATCATTAAAGAACTTAGGTGCTTTAGCCCCTATGTAAAAATCAGGTTGTAGAAAACGTCATGAAGGCAAAAAAAAAAAAAAAAGAAGTGAGGTAGGAAAAAGAGTGCCTCTGGGGAGGTGACATCTGAACTGAGAACTAGATGAAGGGAAGGAGTGATTCTTTCAGGGAAAGTGTTCCAGGTTGCGGGACAAGCACAAAGGCCCTGAGGGGATACTATGCTCAGTGTGCCTGACATTAGGCTTAGCAGGGAGATAAGTCTGGCCGACAGAAAAGTGATAGGAGCAGTAGCCAGTGGCCAGATGCCACCAGGCCTTGCAGTCCATGGGTTTCATTCCCAGTGGTAGGAAAAGTTGTTGTAGGGTTGAGAGGAAGGCAAGGATGAGGGCATGATTCCAGGCAAATGTAAGGGATAACTGAGGAAAAGAGAGCCTAGAAACAAATAATCACTTTAGCAAGAAGGAGGTCATTAGTAACCTTTCAAAGCACTTTCTGTAAACTGCTGTGGCAGAAAGGAACGAAGGGCTGGATCAGCAGCTGGTGAGACTGGAAAAAGCAGGTCAACAAAGAGAAGAGAGTATGGGAGGTGGTTAAGAAGTCAGATGAAGTGACGGTCTCTTAGTAGAAAAGAACTGAGCAAGTTTGAAAATGGTTAATTTTAAAAATATGTACAGCAATATTTGTCCAAAATAGCTTACATTCTCTGCTAAGCCAGGAAAAGGAGGGTCGTGTGCCCACGTCTCGGTACCTGTTTGTGACAATGCTGTTGCTCCCACTCTCCCAGTCGCCGGGTGCTGAGGTCCGTAGGAGCTTGTTTTTACTTGTATCGAGTGGGACTAGCAGGTTGACCATGAGGTTGGCAAAGTGGATGGCCTGACTGAAGACGATGCTCTCCTCCCGCTGCACCAGCTCCTGCTGCGTGGATTTGCTCAGCGTCGGCCAGAGGCGGAGCTGCTCGGCCGCCAGGTCCATGGCTGTCTTCTCCTGATATTGGTCATCAGGAATCTTGTCCTAAAAATAAAGTGACACAATCCAAATGCATCACGAGCTTCAGAAAACATGGAAGATGTTCCCATAATTCATCTATTAAATGCCTATATCAGCAAAGATGAAAACATACACACAAAACATAACAACAACAAAACCAAACCTAGTCTTCCTTTTCACCCAGATCCAGCAGGCCCTGAGTGGAACCATGTGACAAACCTGAGGAAGCAGTAGCAAAGCACAGGTGGACACACTTGTCATTGCTGACATTTCACTGCATTTATTTACCTCTGTGGCTCCATCCCTTTTTGGTTGCCAGTTACAACAAATTATCAACCTGAGAACCTATAAATGCTCAGGTATGAATGTTCAAGTATCATTACTAATACTCTTATACATTTCTTCTGTTCTTTTGGAGAAGAAGATGGAATGATCAAAGTCATAATACAGAACTAGATTTCCTTGTAAATGTGGGTGTCAAACATTATACATGAGGATATGGGTACCTGTGGGATTTTTAAGAGGGGTTTCCTGGTAGGGCGAACAGTTAAACAATAACATGAACTGATAGCTGCATAGCATTTATAGCTGTGAACAGCTGGTCCACCTACAGTGTCACGTGTATCTAACCTGGGGCTCAGAGACGGACTTCTCTAGAATACAGGACACAGAGCATGTTTTTGCTTTATGAATGCTTTTGAGAGGTAACAATGTTAGCATTACAATACCAAAAGTACTCTACCAGCCCAATTATTTCTGGAACATGACCTCAAACTAACAGTGTTTATCCTTACCCAAGTGTATTTGGTGTATTTGTTATGAAAGAAAAATCAGAGTTTAAATTACATTCACACCAACAGTGCACAACAATAATCTGGAGCATCAGCTAGATGTCAGATAGTGCTGTTTGTTATTAAAGTTCTGCTCTTACCACCCTCAATATCAGACCAAGAATATGCTTAAGTTTACAAGGCACCGAGTATTTGAATACTGCTGTGTAGTTTCTATTAGATATCTCAGTAGCTTTAGCTCACAAGATAGAAGGCCAAATTAAAATAGAGAATGATGGAAAGGGTCAGCAGTAAGTATTAGCCCAGAATACAAAATGAAAAATTTCTCTTAAAGTGAATCCACATGGACAATGAGGCTTTAATTGGCCTCATTCAATTAATGAGGATGAAAATTTCTAACATTTATTATTTACTACATGCCAGGCACTCTTTACTGTGCTTTACTTGTATTAGACATTAAAATCTCATGTAGTCATATCTGTTCATCTTACCAATGAGGGAATTAGGCACAGAGGGTAATATGAATTGCCAAGACCAGATAGCTAGTGAACATTTTAAAATTTCACAAAAATTTAAACTACTCTTTCAAATTAAAAACAAATTGTCTCCATTCTAAAATATTTTTCTTAAAAATATTTTATACTGATAAAATATATAGGAGCATATAGAATATTACTAAAAGACGACCTTGATTCATTGTTGGCATTGGCATACTTCTGAGCAGGACTAATGAATTTTGCATTTATTTTAAAGTCAATCAACTTGAATTTGACATTTCTTCAAGAAGTTAAGGTACAAAGACATGTACCTAGGTATTTTAGGTGTGTTCGTTCTGTTCAATATCTTATAATTCTTTCCAGGGAATTCTTATTTATTAAAATACTAGAGGCTTGGTGCACAGATTTGTGCACTGGTGGGGTCCCTTGGCCTGGCCTGCAGGGATTGGGCTGAAACCAGCTCTCCAACATGCCCAAGGGGTCCCGGATTGCGAGAGGGTGGTTCTCGGGTGACGCACCCTGGAATCGGGCTCCCTCCTCTCTGGTTCCGGGTGCCTCACCCAAGAACCACAGCTGCCAAGTCACCGCAGCTTGGCAGCTCCTGCATTGAGTGTCTGCCTCTTCGTGGTCAGTGGGCATCATAGCCACCAGTAGGACAGTTGAATGGTTGGCCATTCGCTTAGGCTTTTACATATCAACACTAATAAAAGAGAAAAATGGTAATTGGCGTACGAGCTACCCTTTTCATTGGCTAATCAGGGCTATATGCAAATTAACTGCCAACTAAGATTGGCAGTTAACTGCCAACAAAATGGCGGTTAATTGCATACGTAGGCACAATGCAGGGAGGTGAAAGGGAAAGCAGGAAGAAGCCCCCTGCCACTGACAGTGATCGGAAACCCAAGGGGGAGCTAAGAGCTGGGGGGCAGGGCAAAGGCGGCCGTGGGGCTGCCTTTGCCCTGCCCCCCAGCCATGATCGGAGAATCAGGTGCCTTTCCGCCCTGGCCAGTGATAGCAGGAAGTAGGGGTGGAGCCAGCAATGGAAGCTGGGCACGGTCAAAGCTGGCAGTCCCAGGAGCTAGGGGTCCCTTGCCTGGGCCTAAAGCGGAGCCCACGATTGCGGGGCCGCTGCAGCTGTGGGTCCCCGCTGCCCGGGCCGGACGCCTAGGCCAGAGGCGTCAGGCCTGGGCAAGGGGCCGATCCTGCGATTGGAGGGTGATGGGGGTCAACGCCTGAGGGCTCCCAGTATGTGAGAGGGGGCAGGCTGGGCTGAGGGACACTCCCCCCCCACACACACACCCAGTGCACGAATTTCATGCACCGGGCCCCTAGTATAGATAATAAAATAATTCTAATGCTAAAGAACTGTACTGAGAGGTTATTATAGAAAAAAAAGAGAATGTCAGAAATCAACAGAAGAAAGATGCTCACCACATTGCTCCCTAAGTAAATGTCAAACACATCGGTAGGAAACTGACTATATTTCCTTTTGCCCTGGGGACATTTGAATACACTTTCCTTGAAGCCAGGATCCTGACCCACACATGCACCTTCCTCCACCTCTCTTACCTTCTGCTTCAGATGCGGGGCATGATTGTCTTCCTTGGCTGAGAGATACAGGGAGCGAACTTGTTCCTGCACTGCATTGTAAAAGGTTGTCTCCCAGAATTGCTGATTTGTCCAAATGGGGTGGTCTTGCACACAGGTGTAAGCAAACTGGCTGACTCCGGGGGCCAATTTCTGTGAGAACACACAAAATGAAATCTATCACCATGGGGCTGGTAGAATTATGACAGTTCTGAAGGTTACAGGGGCCACAGTTAACCACAGATTGCTCAAATGACTTATCTAAACAGTATCTTATGGCAGTATAAGCTTAGCAACTAGCAACTTACTTCAAAAAATGTTTTTATTGATTTCAGAGTGAGGAAGGGAGAAGGAGAGAGAGATAGAAACATCGATGAGAGAGAATCATTGATTGTCTGCTTCCTGTACACCCCCTTGGAGATGGAGCCCACAACCTGGGCATGTGCCCTGATTGGGAATCGAACTGTGACCTCCTGGTTCATGAGTTGACGCTCAACCACTAAGGCACACCTGCTGGGCAACTTACTCATTTTTTTAACTGGCAATTTTGGGCTTGCTAGAAAACCCTTTCAGATCTCAGTCACCTTACCTATCAAAATGAACATTTTAGCAACAGCTAAAAAGGAAAGCTATTATATGAATTAGAGACTATGCACACAGTAGGCACTGTAGAGTTGGTAGCTTTATTACAATTAGAACACATAAAATCCAATGCAACCTAATTATAAAACTCCAGATAATTTAAAATTTCTTATACTTGGTTTTAGAATACCTTTTTTTTTTTTTGGTGGTGGTGGGGGTACTAATTGAAATGTGAGTGCACATACAGCTTGGTCTTTCATACAGAGTGAGGGCATATCATGAACTTGAGACTCAGGAGTAACTGCACCCTCCCTGCTGCTCACTCCAGCCCTTGACCTCTCCACCAGGCTGTTGCCTGGCTCACTAGCGACTGTCCTAGCTTCAAGGGCATTTCCTGGTAACCAAGTCTGGGTACAGGAAGGTAATCTTGAACCAAACCTTCCTTTCCAGGACCTCCTGCTGGGCTTCAGAGTGGCAGTTGCCCTTACTCTGTGATTAACAACAGAGGGAAGGAAAACTAACTCTTGCAGGCACTCAAGAAACTTCATAAATATTTATATATCTCATTTAATACTAAAAATCTTATAAGTGTGTTATTATTGCCAATTTAAGGAAAACAGAAGTTTAGGGAGGTTTAAGTAATTGCCCAAGGTCATATAACAATTACATAAGTGGTGGTTTAAAGGGCAGACTTTGCTGGTTCCAAAGCCCCTGCTTTTATGATACCAAACTGTCTTGCAAAGGAACTGAAAGCAAATCACAAAACACATTAAATAGAAGTTTGCACTGCTGTCTGTTCCTTTTTTCTGCACTTCAGGATTTTGTCTCCCAAAGTAATATTCTGCCTTGACACCTCTGATATGATTTCAAATTGATAATGCATTTTATTGTATTTGAGTATTTTTAAAAAATATATTTTATTGATTTTTTACAGAGAGGAAGGGAGAAGGATAGAGAGGTAGAAACATCAATGAGAGAGAAACATTGATCAGCTGCCTCCTGCACACCTCCTACTGGGGATGTGCCCGCAACCAAGGTACATGCCCTTGACCAGAATCAAACCTGGGACCTTTCAATCCACAGGCCAATGCTCTATCCACTGAGCCAAACCGGTTAGGGCATATTTGAATTTTTTATAAGAGTTTATTTGAGCCAAACTGATGACATATGCCAAGGAACAAAATCTCATATACCCCCTGCATTTAAATTTCAGATAATTTACATTGCTGAGTTTCAGTTAATGATTTGAGTCATCTTTTCACAGCTATTGCTTTCACCTCTAAAAGATAAAAGATGTTTTAACATTTTTTATTCCATCATTTATTAGCAAACAGCAGGTAGCATTCTCAATAGATAGACACTTTCTGTCCATTTTATTCTTTGGAATTGAGTTCATCTTTTTTCTGTCAGTAGAACTAAAGTTTCTGATAATAAAAGTTTTCTTTTGAACCATTTTAATAAGCAGACTAAACCTAGAGCTGAAACAGGCACCAGGCATACCACGAAATGCAGTACCTGTGTAGTTAGAGGTGGTGTGGCTATATCAATTTGCCTATGAGAGTCGATGTACTTCTCTATCCCATGTGTAAGTTTCTTTCAAGATGGGATGTGGGTTACACTTTTTTTTTGCCCCTAAGAATTCTAAGGACTAACAATGAATGACCTTGTAGCAGTGCACAAGCCTATTTTGGAAAGAGAGATTAAAGGCACAAAATTCAAGATAAAAGCATAATTCTCAACTGTCTTTCTCATGAAGACAGTCAGAGGCAGCACCACTTGTTACAAAAGCAATGTAACATAGCAGTTCTTAACATGTTAGAATTCTAAACTTATGTTAGTATAGATAAGCTCAGAAAACGCGCTTAACAAATCTGTACCAGGCTCTCACTTAAAGTGCTTTTAGAGTCATCCACACACAGAAGTTATTAATTATAAATCTTATTACAACTTGGCGTCTCTGCAGGAATTGGAGAGCACACCACAGCCCTGCCTTTCTCCTTCAGCATTTTTCTCACTGACGCTGCATATTCACTTTCCTTGGCACGGACCAGTTATTATCTTCCTGTTTATTTACAAACTAAAAGTGAATATGCAAAAACTTGCCTAAATCTGTTGAACAAGAGTGAACTGTCTATGTTCCTAGGCAGAAACATGGTGTGAAAGAGAGTGGCAGTAGCCCAAAGGGTCAGAACCCGCAGCTGGTTTACTCGGTGAGAATTATAGCAGGGTGAAGTGGTTAGAGGATAAACACTTGTTGGTGGCAAGACAGACACAAATGATCAAGGCATCTTAGACATGCATCCAGATCATTAATTCCAAAATACTCAAAATATTATTATTTTTCCAAACATGAAATCTGCCTGTTTTCTTTGTGGTTTCCTGCTATGTCTTTTCAACTGCAAGCATGGGGCACTGTGTCCCTGGACGTGAGGGTGGCAGGGCCATGGCACTGATGGGCAGGTGTGTTCTTAGGACCAGCAGAGGGCAGTAGCACCTTATTCTGCCTAGATTCCATCAGGGCTTCAGAAAGGAATTGCAGAAATGGAACTTTGCCGTCTGGCTGGGCTAGAAAGTGGGTGGTGAGAGGTGAATGCTGCATGTCCTCACCGTACACTTGAGAGACCCTATAAAGAAAATGGATTTACCCAAGGTCACACAGCAAGATGGGTAGAAGAAAATAGAAATAAGGGTTTCCATTATTCTACATCATTTTTGTAAGGTACAAAAATTTAGATATTTCACAAAACAAAGCCACAGTACAATTATCTAGAGAAAAATGCAATGCGACTGTTTAGGGTTTCAGATTCGGTATATCCTGTGATAGTAGTTGTTTTAGGAAACAAAGAAAATAAGCCTCTGTGGATAAAACTATCTCCCAATTTTAATCACCGCTGGTTTGAAGAAAAAACTTTCCCAAGATGGTTTCTCATAATGGCCGGCATTCCAGCGTCATGACCTTTATTGCACAAGGAGACTCAGTCTACACGCAGTGTGGGGAGCGATGGTGGTAGGGAACGCTGCTGTCAAATGACATGTCTCCCTCCAATGCTGGCGAAAGTATTTACTTTAGACTTCATGATTCTTATGATTCTGCCCTAAAGAAAAAAGTGATATTTTGCCATGCAATTTTATGAAGTCAACACATTCTTAAAAGAATGTTTAAGAATGTGTTGACTTCCTTCCTTATCTAGCAGAAATAGCCTCAAATGTACTAGATTAAGCAATGCCATTCATTTTCCACAGAGCATTCAAAGGAAACCCAGCATGGGACAGGATATGGAGAATAAACTCACAGGCTCACCAACAAGCAGGCCAGATTCAAATCCAAATAAGTGGGCACAAATCATCTCAGAGATGAGTTGGTCAAGGGAAAGCTTAAGAGATCAGTGTGAGAGGCCTGTGTAAGGCTAGACATGTTTGCTCTCCAGGCCCAAGGCTCCAATTAGGGAGCTCAGAGGAAATCAGGTTTCAGGGGAAAAAGCTAGCTGGCGGGATTGATTCCATAAATATATAATGGTCTTAAAGAATAATGCAGAATACAAAGATTCACTGTGTAAGTTGCTGAGTATTTCCTATCCATTCTGGCTCTGGAATACACATGTATCTCATTGTACAGTTCAGGGGTGGCGTCAGCCGTCCCTTTATGATTCTACACTGGCCCGACCAAGTCTGGATGTTAAGTCACTTTAGGAATTAATTTCTGAGTAGCTTCTGATGAGCTTTGAAAGTGCTTAGTCTTGAGAGACAAACAAAAGGAAGACAGAAAAAAATATGTATCTATAACCTATATTTGTCAAATCTGAAACATGCTTGCTTTGATTGGAGTCCACCGTGTACCTGTCTTGATCCCATTTCCCTCCTCTCCTAGAGGAAGCAATGACCCTAAATTAGGTATTTTTCATTCCCATTTATGTTTTTTACCAGTATATATTAATAAAGAATATATGTAGGATTATACTGCAGGTTTCATTTACCCCTTACTGAAGTTTTTCAAAGTATACAATTCATGTAATATTAAACTAAACTATGTAATTAACTGGGACAAAACACAACTGGCTCTTTGTAAACACACTCAGAAGGGGAAGAAGAGAGTGGCCTATAAACAATGAGTATTTAGGATAGTGTGTGGATTAGCCAGTGGGATTTAGAGAACAGTGAGTAATCCAATTCGTTAAGCAGAGATTGTGAAAAAGTAAAATTTCCCTGTTCTACTACCTGATCCTCTAAGACTGAACAGTGCAAGCAACCTCAAATTCATAATGATCTAAACCAAACCTCTCCTGGGATGCCTAGAAGGTCCACGCACACAAGTTCTGCAGAAGAAGTACACTCATTCACCAGCGATTGCCGGAACACTGAGAAGCAGGGCCTCTGAGGGCAGGACTGAGAGCAGCCATAACTGCTCGCTCCGCCCTGTTGATCCCCTGAGACCCCGCCCTGCCCAAGCCACAGAGGCTTTTGCATATGAAAGGCCTGGACCTTTGCAATCTGATAATTACCTAACAAACTGCAGCTGCCCCAAGGCCCCAGGGCAACTTGCATTGCGTTGCAGCTGGCTCCTGCTGGATAGACTCAGGCAGAGGCTGATGTGCCAATGTCAGCAGCTGGAATGACAGGGTTGAAGTCCTTCAACCACCTATCTTTCTAATGATTCTCTGTATTAGTACATATTGAGAGATCAAGAATAAATCAATTTACATTTTGTGTGGTTCAGAAATTAGTAGAAATCAAATACAAGCTTATTGTCAAATCCTTTGCCTGGGTTTGGTATTCTTAGAAATAAAAGACAGAATCCAAATCCAACCCACCTCCCTTTTTGGCAGGTTTTTAAACTTTGTATAAATAGTACCATATTGTGTTTTATTCTGTACCTTGGGTTTTTGACACATTAAGTTGCTAGACTTATTCAGGTAATAATAACAAATAATAATTATAATAATTTAACCTGTACTGAGCCCTCACTATATGTATTTATTAACTTACTTAGTCCTTACAGAAATCTTATAATCTATTGAGGTGAGTACTGTTATTACCTCTGTTTTAGAAGGTGAAGAAACTGAGGTACAGAAAAGTTAAGCAATTTGTCCAAGAAAATAGTGCCAGGAGGTGGCAAACTCTGAGCTTGGATTCAAACCCAAGGGGATTAGCTACAGAATTTTGTTTCTTTTTTTTCTAATTAAATCTTTATTGTTCAGATTATTACAGTTGCTCCTCTTTTCCCCCCCATAGTTCCCCTCCACCCGTTTCCCACACCACCCTCCGCCCGCCCCCACTATCCTCATCCATAGATGCACGATTTTTGTTCAGTCTCTTCCTGTACCCCCCACACCCCTTCCCCCCCCCCCCAAGAATAGTCAGTCCACTCCCTTTCTATGCCCCTGATTCTATTATAATCACCAGTTCATTCTGTTCATCAGATTATTTATTCACTTGATTTTTAGATTTACTTGTTGGTAGATGTGTATTTGTTGTTCATAGTTTGTATCTTTACCATTCTTCATCTTCTTAAAGGATATCTTTCAGCATTTCATATAATACTGATTTAGTGGTGATGAACTCCTTTAGCTTTTTCTTATCTGTGAAGCTCTTTATCTGACCTTCAATTCTGAATGATAGCTTTGCTGGATAAAGTAATCTTGGTTGTAGGTTCTTGGCATTCATCACTTTGAATATTTCTTGCCACTCCCTTCTGGCCTGCAAAGTTTCTGTTGAGAAATCAGCTGACAGTCGTATGGGTAATCCCTTGTAGGTAACTGACTGTCTTTCTCTTGCTGCTTTTAAGATTCTCTCTTTGTCTTTTGCTCTTGGCATTTTAATTATGATGTGTCTTGGTGTGGTCCTCTTTGGATTCCTTTTGTTTGGGGTTCTCTGCGCTTCCTGGACTTGTAAGTCTATTTCTTTCACCAGGTACGGGAAGTTTTCTGTCATTATTTCTTCAACTAGGTTTTCAATATCTTGCTCTCTCTCTTCTTCTGGCACCCCTATAATTCGGACCTTGGTATGCTTGAAGCTGTTCCAGAGGCTCCTTAAGCTATCTTCGTATTTTTGGATTCTTTTTTCATTTTGCTTTTCCGGTTGGGTGTCTTTTGCTTCTTCGTATTTCAAATCTTTGACTTGATTCTTGTGATCCTCTAGTCTGCTGTTGGGAGTCTGTATAATATTCTTTATTTCAGTCAGTGTATGCTTAATTTCTAGTTGGTCCTTTATCACAACCTCGAGGGTCTCATTAGATTTCTTGAGGGACTCATTAAGTTTATCGGTGGTTTCTAGAAAGTTCTTGAAAAACCTTAAAAGTGTGGTTTTGAACTCTATACCCAGTAGTTTGCTTTCCTCCATTTCTGTCATTTGTGTCCTGTTTCTTTGTCTCCGCATTTTTTTATGCTTCGCTGTGTCGATAGAGTGGCTTTCTGTACTAGGTGTCCTATAGGGCCCAGTTGCTCAGCCTCCCCAATTACCTGAGGTAGACACTCTTTGTGCATCCCCTTGTGGACTTTGTGCACAGTCTTGTTGTAGTTAAGCCTTGATTGTTGTAGGTAACACTGGGAGGGATTGACCTCCAGGCCAATTGGCTGTGAGAATCAGCTGTGTCTGCAGTGGGAGAACTTCTGTGCTGGAGACACCCTCCCGGGGTAAGACTTGCTTCAATGGGGCTTTGGTGCTCACTGAGTCTGCCCCCTGAGTGTGTCCTTTATGAATCTGAGGAGCTGCAATCTGGATGATCCCACTCTGACCACTGGGAACACTGGCTCCTGGATCTCTAAGGAGGTGCTAATCTAGCCTCTGCCTGAGTCTATCCAGCAGGAGCCAGCTGCAACGCAATGCAAGTTGCCCTGGGGCCTTGGGGCAGCTGCAGTTTGTTAGGTAATTATCAGATTGCAAAGGTCCAGGCCTTTCATATGCAAAAGCCTCTGTGGCTTGGGCAGGGCGGGGTCTCAGGGGATCAACAGGGCGGAGCGAGCAGTTATGGCTGCTCTCAGTCCTGCCCTCAGAGGCCCTGCTTCTCAGTGTTCCGGCAATCGCTGCAAGCACCCCCGAGAGAATGCTGCCCTCGAGTTCCGACCGATGCCAGATAGTCCAGTTTCTCCAGTATGAGTCTGGGTCCCCAGAGACTCGCCCGGAACTGGAGAGCTTGAGACTCCCTCCCGACTGAAAAAGACAACCGTGTCCTCAGCCGCCAACCCTCTCCGCATGTGCCTCTGTACCTCTGTATTTTACTTCCACACCGCACCTCCTCTGAGTCTCGGTATGCTTTTCTCTTTCCTTCTAGTTGTAGAATTTCTACTCAGCCAGCCTTCCTGTGATTCTGGATGATGTCCGTTCTGTCTTTTAGTTGTATTTTTGAAGTGGTTGTGTGAGGCAGCAATCTCTGGTGTTTACCTATGCCGCCATCTTGGTTTCTCCACCAGCTGAGCTCACAGAATTTTGTTTCTTAATCATTGCATGATTTAACTACTGCATGGAATTTCACTGTATGAATATATAACATTTCCTTGTTTCTGTTAATGGACATTTGTATTGTTTCCAGCTTTTTGCTATTATAAACAATGGTGTGTGAACATTATCTCACATGTCAACTGTCAATTTTTATTATTGGTTTCAGCACCATTTAACAGTGCCTGGAAGTATGTGAGGGGGGCCTAAGAAATATGATAATTCCCATTGTTATCTATAGCCATAAACATTTTGGGGTTTCTGCATGTTGTTTATTTCTTCAATGAGAAATTATTCAATGCAGATTTTTTGCAAATCTATTTTTAAAATTAACAATGATTCTTTAATATAAAATATCTAGTTGATGTTTAAATTTTAATTCTTGTGTTTAAAAAGTTTTCTGGTTTTAAAATTATTTTTATTATTTTTTATAAATAGTTTGACTTAGGAGGGACTCAAATAAGGTCCATATGTCACTATTCATTCATGTTGGTGAGGTCAGTTTTAATCTATAGGTTTCTCTACCATCTACCGATCTGTCCGCCTGTCTTCCCTGCCCCACTTGCAATCTGTTTGGTAAAGAAATGGAATCAGTTGTCCAACAGAGTTTCCATCAGTCTAATATTTGCTAACTGCAACGCAGTTAATGTGGCATTTTTTTTTTTTATCCTCTGTATTTACTGCAAATTGGTAGTTGGATCTAGACTAGAGCCTTGATCAGATTCAGGCTTGTTTGGCAAGAATACCAAGTCACTTCTGGTTGTCTCTTCTGCTGTGATGTTAAAGGTTATTGATAGTCAATGCTCAGATTCATTAATCATTAGGAGTAATAAAATAGTGATATTTTCATTCTAGCAATACTTCTTCACTTATTAGCTGGGATATTTCTATAAAGAGAAACTTGCCCTCATCAACTGTTTAGTGACCCAAATAGTCTGTATTAGAAAGCAAGAAAAATGCATGATTTTATTCCTTCATTTATCAGATTTTTTTAAAAAGTTATTTTTTAGCATCTATCACAGATGACCAATTAGTTTTTTATTCATATTTTTATGAAATCATGGACTTAAAAAATATATTAGATTTAACTATTCTTAAACCTGTTTAGAAACAAACCAAAAAAGTCTACCCATATGTGTTTACGGGAAATTTGTGTTTTTCATTAACTCAATATACCAAACCCTATGGGATCCCTGTCTACAAAGTGCCTATGATCTTATACGAAGAGACAGGAACTCCACATGTGATGACGGATGAACCTAATAATGTTGCTTGTAACAGCACTGTAAACTGGCAGAACATAATTAGCAAAAAAGACTAGTAGATACATAACAAGGTGTTTTCTCTGAGGTGTCAGAGCAAAAGGAGCAGCAGGAGAAAGGCATTGTGGGTCCTGGCACAGGAAATAAGGAATTTGGTGAGTCACAGCCCCCACTATGTGTGCTTGCAAATGGCCCAAAAGCTCAACAAAAATGTTTATTACAGCATTATCTTTAATAGCTATGCCCCTCTTCAAAGCTACCAATTTTAATGTCTAGCTATACAGAAGAAAGGTTAAGTACATTGTTAACACAGAAGAAAATTATGTTGCCATTAAAGTGGTTACTATGGTGATGTACTTATGAATGAATTGTTTATGCTACATTTCAGAAAACAAATCAAATATGCTAATATTATGTCTGGAAGTACACAAAGACTGGGAGGAAAAAGGCAAAATGTAAATGAAGTAAAGGTAACAGAATTTTAAAAAACATTTATTTTCAAGAGAGAGGAAGGGAGGGATGGAGGCAAGTAAGGGAGACAGAGAGAGAGGAAGAGAGAGAGAGAGAGAGAGAGAGAGAGAGAGAGAGAGAGAGAGGAGAGATGAGAGAGAAATAAGTGACCTTTTGGTGCACGGGACAACATTCAACTAACTGAGGCACATCAGCCAGGGAGAATTTTGAATAGTTTGTTTTGCTTCTTCAAAAATAATTTTAAGAGATTTAAAAAAATTAAATGAGGCAGACCGAATATTCTTTGATCTCTAAACCCCACTGAAATGAGAGCAAAGAAATTTTTAAAAAATATATAAGAACAAAAGAATGAGAAAGGCAAGAACACTAGATCAGCAATGTTAATAAAATTTTAGAAGTCGCCGAAACCGGTTTGGCTCAGTGGATAGAGCGTCGGCCTGCAGACTGAAGGGTCCCAGGTTCGATTCCGGTCGAGGGCATATATCTGGGTTGCGGGCACATCCCCAGTAGGGGGTGTGCAGGAGGCAGCTGATCGATGTTTCTCTCTCATCAATGTTTCTAACTCTCTATCTCTCTCCCTTCCTCTCTGTAAAAAATCAATAAAATATATTTAAAAAAAAATTTTAGAAGTCATAAAATGTATTTATAAGCAATAACAAAAATTAAAGATCAGATAAAGCTGGCACCCCACACTACTTAGAGAAGGAAAAGCCCTTTTCACACTTTAAAAGAGTGAATTTTATGGTAGATGAATTATATCACAATAAAAATAATGAAAACAAGCCAAATGTTCATCAACTGGTGAACACAATGTGATATATATACGTACAATGTAGGATTATCCTATATAATAAAAGAGAAACATGTAAATTGACCATCCCCCACTATGCTCACCAGCCAATCAGGAGTGAGTATGCAAATTAACCTGCCAAAGATGGCAGGTTAATTTACATACACAAGTGTCAGGTGGAGAGCACAGTGGGAGAGCCGGCAGCATGGGAGGACGTGGCTCCCTTGGTCGCTCCCCCAAGCCACTAGGTGGAGAGCAGAGCGGGAGAGCCAGCAGAGAGTGGAACAGCTTGGGGAACTTGGCTCCCAAGCTACCAGATGGAGAGCAGAGAGGGAGAGCTGGTGGCTTGGAGGACTTGGCAGAGTGGGAGGCTGTGGGACGGAGACAGAGCAGGAAGGGAAAACCAGGAGCATGGGGAGCACCAGGCATTCTGGGAATAGTAGTTCTGGTGGCAGCCCCAGAACCTGAAGCAGAAGCCTAGAGCCTAGGGAGCACCAGGAATGCTGGGAATTGTAGTTCTGGTGGCAGACGGATCTCCTAGACCAGTGGTTCTCAACCTTCTTAATGCTGTGACCCTTTAATACAGTTCCTCATGTTGTGGTGACCCCCAATTTCATTGTTACAAATTGAATATAATTAAAGCATAGTGATTAATCACAAAAACAATATGTAATTATATATGTGTTTTCCGACGGTCTTAGGCGATCCCTGTGAAAGGGTCATTCGACCCCCAAAGGGGTCACGACCCACAGGTTGAGAGCCGCTGTCCTAGACACTAGAGCAAAGTGAGCCTGGAGCAAGTTACTGTTGCGGTGGGGGACGGAGGGAAAGCAAAGGTGAGAGACATAAGTAAAATCAGAGTGTCTAGGAAAAATTAAAGGGAAGATATCCTAAAACTTCCAGGAAATCTCTACCAATGAAGCAAAGGAAAAAAAAAATGCCTCTATTATTTTGTGAGCAACAAACTAAACTGGGTTGGGGGTCTCAGACAATTCGCTTATATGATTGCAAAGACAGACAGAAACTCCCGGATTGGAGAGGGCTCCTCTGAGGGCTCCCCGATTGGAGAGGGTGCAGGTTGGGCTGAGGGACCCACCCCCAGTGCATGAATCTTTGTGCCCCGGGCCCCTAGTTTATAATAATAAAAGCATAATATGCTAATTAGACCGGACAGCCGAACAACCTTCCGGATATCATTCCGGACGAAGATGGGGCTGCAAGAGCCGAGCCCCTTAAACGAATTTCATGCATCGGGCCTATAGTATGGCAATAAAAAGACATGAGGTACTGATACATACTATACCATGGATGAACTTTGAAAAAATTATATGAAGTGAAAGAATCTAAAATGTCCAGAATAGGCAAATCCATTGAGACAGAAAGTAGACTGAGGTGGCCTAGAGCTTGGGGAATGGGGGAAATGGGTGGTGACAGCTGATGGGTATGGTGTTTCATTCTGTGTGCACGAAAATGCCTTAAAATTAATTGTAGTGAAAGGGGATATAGTAAAACCCATTAAATTGTATACTTGAAATGAATGAATTGTATGGTATATGAGTTATATTTCAATAAAATGTATTTTAAAAGGTTGATGATAGGAGAAACTGGGTTGAGAACACTTGGAAACTATATTATCTTTGTAACTTTTGGTAAATGTTAAAGTACTCTAAAATAAAGGTTTATTTTAAAGAAAGGATGGAAAGCTGGTGTGGCTATGCTTACAGAAGATGATTTAGATTTCAAAACAAAGAATATTACTGCAAGTAAAGGTAATTTCATAATGGTAAAGGGCCAATTAATCAAGAAGACATAAACCCTAAGTGTTTCTGTACCAAATAAAAGAACTTCAAAACACACGAATGAAATATGATAGAAATGCAAGGAGAAATAAATATACAACTATATTATCTTTAATAGCTATTAGAGAGAGATTACAATCTCTACATAATAAATAGAAATGGAAGCAGAATTAGACTTGAATTACAATATCAACTAACTTAACCTGATTGGCATTGATTGCACAATAGCAAACTACCCATGCTTTTCACATGTATACAAAACATTTACCAAGGCAATCTGCATTCTAAGTGATAAAATCAGTCTGAATACATTTAAAATTATTCAAATCATACAAAGTATATTCTCTGATCAAAATGGAATTAAATTATAAATCAATTAACAGAAAGGTATCTGGAAAATCTCCAAATATTTTGGAAACTAAATAATTCATGGATCCAAGAAGAAATAAAAGGGGGCAATTAGGAAGTATTTTGTACTAAATGAAAAAAAAAATTAAAACATGTCAGAACTTTTGGGATGCCATTAAAGCAATACTTTGGGGAAGATTTATAGCACTAAACACCTGAATTAGAAAAGAAGAATGGTTTCAAATCAATGACCGCAGCTTATACTTAGAGAAATTAGAAAAATCAAAGAAAAATAAAAGTCAAAGCAAGCAGAAGAAATTGATGAAGATTAAAAAGTCATTAATGAAATAGAAAACAAAAAATAAAAAATGAAATCAATGAAGCCAAAGCCAGTTCTTTGAGAAAATTAATAAAGTCAACAAGTCTCTAGCCAGACTGGTAAAAATAAAAAGACAAAATTACCAGTATCAGGAACGAGAGGTAACATTACTAAAGATTCCATAGATATTAGAAGGATCATAAAGGAATATTATGAACAACTTTATGTCAACAATATTGACAACTTAGATGAAATGGAATCTCACTGGCACTTAATACGTATTTAGCAAACCAGCGGCTCAAGGAGATAGTGGGAGCAGTGGCCTGGCTGTACAAGGTCACAGCACAACAGCCACGGCCCCTGTGGGAAGTCATGGATGTCGCTGGAAAACATCAGCACCTGCCTGAGGAGCAGGAAGCAGTTTGGGGATCTGCAGGGGTAGCGAGGCAGGCCGGGCACCTGGAAAGCTGGCTACGACCATTTAGCTCTAGATGTCCTGTATGTAGTAGTCAGTTCTATATTATTAGGTTAACAAGACAAAGGTGTATCCCCTGGAAGAGCACTTTTCTTTCCTGTGTGGGTAAACCTCAGAGTTTAAATCCTCTGATTTGGATGATGTTATCACTATCTTAGGGACTGTTCTAATGACAAAGAATCTAGAGGAAAAACACAGGCTCTGATTTAAGTAAATTATTCACTTGAATTTGATTACCAAGTAAATAATCTGATAAAAATGAACATTTTCTTTATGCGATTTTCAGTTCTTACTAGATGAAAGCAGAAACCACAGTACTATTGAATTATAATTTTGTAGTACATCTTTTCCTTCCTTTCCAGATACTCAACTTTTCCAGAGACAATGAAAAATTAAATTATTTTGTTAGAATTATGGAAAGCCAAGTAAATCTTGAAAGCATTTTCCATAAACAACACAATCAACATCTTGGGGCCTAAATTTCTGAATTTCACTGAAGTTTTGACTCAAAAACTTAAGTCAAAGGACAAATAAAGACTCAAATTACAGGTTGCATCCATGATACAATCTACCATGGGTGAAATAACTGCAATTGTTACTTCTGTGCCTACATTTTCTAAGGGTTTTATTTTGAAACTGCGGTCTTCCCAGAATGAGTGACGGACAGCCAGTGTGATTCACTAAGGTGGTGCCTGTGCAATGTGGAGGCCACAGAGCACTAAATACCGGGGTTGGACCTTGAAAACTTTCTGAATGATAGAATATTCTCAGATGAGTTACCTAAGCTCCTAGCTTAAGTTCTTTTTGAAGATAACCTTCTTGACTCGGACGTATATCTGACAGAGGTAGGCCATCCTATTTTTGAGAAGAAAACTTAGTATTATAAGATGACTATATATAGTAGGAGAAGAAAATGTGTATTTTGAAAGGAAATATGTCCTCGCTTTTGAGGAGAACAGCTCTTGTTCAACTTTAGCTCTCCTGTTTCTCATTTGTTTTGGAAAGATTCATTAAAACTGAGACTCTAGAACAGTGGTTCTCAACCTTGGCTGCACATTAGAATCACCTGGGAATCTTTTTAAAATCCTGATTTCTGGGCCTCATCCTCCGGAAATTCTGTTTCTTTGTTACTAATGTTGTGGCCCCACCCCATAACAAAGCAACAGAATTTCTGGAGGATGAGGCCCAGAAATCAGGATTTTAAAAAGATTCCCAGGTGATTCTAACGTGCAGCCAAGGTTGAGAACCACTGCTCTAGAATGAAGAACAAGCTGTTTACTTGGTAGCTATTTCCCAGGAAGATTCATCTATTGATTCATATGGATTGGGTCAAAGTTATCCAAGTGTTTGCATGGGTAAGCCCACCACTATACCTAGAATTATCTAATTCTAGACAGTTAGTAAATAGGTAAAATCAACCAAGACGGGTCCAGGGCTAAGAAGAAATAGCTGTAAAGTTGTATGTTTTAGGACCAGAGATGGCTGAAGGGCCAGGGGATCATTTTCTACTTGGAAGACTTTCAGGAACACCACAAAATCCACTCACCACCCCCTCTCTCTTGCCACTATGTCCATTTATTAATGTCCAGAATTTTACTATTCAGATGTCATTCTTATAGCTTAAGGCCTAGTTCCTACTAAAGAGTAAATATCCTTGCAGGCTTGAGAATACCTTTATCCAACTGGCTGCTACTGAATATGAAAGAAGGCTTGGAGATTAAGTTTCCTTAAAAGGCCAGAAAAAACAGTCATGAGGGAATTGGAAGTCTGACGCAAGAAAGAAGTAAGAAGCCTACTGAAGCTGGAAAAGGAACTGAACAAGGCTGGGAAACGACGTATTTCCCCAATATGCTGGGTCAACTCTCCTGGGAGGTCCAGTTGGGTCCTTGGCATATGCAGAAAAAGGTTTCCAATTCATGCCGAGGTGGAGAAATCCAAATTCAACATACAGAAGATTTTTTCTGTCTATCATCAATTACTTGTAAAAATGTGAGCACAAATGTGAACGTATATAGACACACACAAACATGCATCCCTTGTTAAACCTGAGTCACTTGTTTGAAGTACAGACTCATTAAGTGAAAAGAAACCTCAGAGAAAGTTTAATTTTTTCATTGACACATGGGGGATGCTAACACACACAAAAGGAACATAACCAAAGTCACAGAGCTAGTTAGAGCAGTGCTGGAACCAGAAAGCGATGTTTTATAAGGTACTAAATAATTTGGCCACATCCTTTCTTTCTCGACTTCCTGAGTATTAGTCACTGGTGTGGATGCCACCCTGCAGGGGAAAGAGCTAAATGCTCTGTGTGCTGAACATACTCTTTGCTTTCTAACTGCCATGACACTGGCTAAGCTATTTCTTCCACTTGGAATCTCACCTTCCAATTTCTAATGGTTAAAATTGTACACATTCTACAAGGGCCAATTCAAATGCTAAATCCTTCAACATGTCTCCCCTGGTTGTTCCCTCTCTATTCCCTGTTATAATCTGTGTCCCCTAAACTTCATATGTTGAAGCCCCAACCCCCAGTATGGTTGTATTTGAAGGAAGTGATTGAAGTTAAATAAGGACATAAGGGTGGGGCTCTGATCTGATAGGATTAGTGCCCTTATAAGGAGAGAGACCAGACAGCGGGCACTCCTCCCCAGCTCCCCCTTTTCCAGAGCATATATGCAAATGAGGAAGAGAGATGTGAGGACATAGCAAGAAGGTGTTTGCAAGCCAGAAAGAGAGTCCTTAACCAGAAACCAAGTTGGCTGGAACATTGATCTTGGATTTCTAACCTCCAGAACCATGAGGAAATAAATGTCTGTTGTTGAAGCCAGCCAATCTATGGTATTTTGTTATGGCAGCCCAAACAGACTAAGGTATATCTTTATACAGAACTCTGTTTATATTTCTCTAATAATTTTTTCATTCTGTTTTTAAATTTAGGACTATTTTTGCTCAAGAATGTGCTGAAATGACCTGTTAGAACCTCTCTCAGAATTATATAAGATAGAGCAGCTTTGGCTAGATTTCAGTTGCCAATATGGTAAAATATAAATGCAATAAAGGGATTTGTATTACAACAAAAGTGATCAAGGTAGAGGGGGCTTTTAAAATAATATACTATTACATAAGACATTGTATTATATGAAATCAGCTCCTATATTATTTCTATTTTTGCATGCTCATTAAGAGATGGTAATAAATACTTATTATAAGACTAACAATTTATTAGGTTCTAAAAATGAAGCATTAAAATATAATCAATTAAACATAAATAATTAAAATTTTTGTGTACATATAGTCTCTCTCCTAATAGCCTTTGATGGCAGAGACCATGTCTGGCACATCTTGGCATCAACTCAAATGTCTAAAGTATCTTAAGTATGGGTGGATATTGGAGACACATAAAATGCTTGTTGAATTTTAAAATGGCTAATTGCATATTTTCCAAGGGTTTCCCTTCTAACATTACAATTTTTATTTAATTTTATTAGCGGGAAACATCACCCAAGAGTATACTAAAACCATCTAATTTCTCACAGTCATTCCAGATGGTTCTCTGACTCCTGGTAATCCCCTGCCATCAATACTGAAGCACTCCTCTGACGGAGGTTCCCCCCCCCCCCCCCCCCCGGCTTCATTTCCCCAATCCTTAAATCTCCCCTGAAAGCGGCTGCTCTTTATCTTTATGTCTCGCACATCATGTGAAAATCTATCAGTGACAAATGGGGACAACGGCAAAGCTGCAGAAATTGAAAACAGACCTCATGAGTTAGGGACAAGATGTTTCCCTTTGGACATAAAGGGAATTTGCTGAGTCACAGAGTTGAGTATTTATAGCACCATGCAATTTATTTTCTGCTGTAATAACCTATTCTGTAATTCAGCAGCTCCTCCACAAGTCTCCATCAAAACTATGATTTCTAAAAAATGCTAACAATGCTGACTAATAAGAAGGAAACAGCACTACCTAAGCAAAATGAAACTAGAAGAGTAATCTATTTATAAAGTGTTCTTTAGGGACAAGTTGTTAATAAAATCTTTGCTTTTGCTACCCATAAAGAGTCATGAGTTCTGCATTTTCCATTCTTTCCTAAATATGTTATCAAGATGTACCTCACTGAAGGTCCTATCCTTAGGCCTTTCTCCACTACATCACACAATAAGAATTCACAACCAGAAGAAGCTAAAAGCTACAGTTTGTAAAGCCGGCATCCTATTAGCTCCATCTGGCTGCAGATATGTATTGTTTTGGTTGTCTAGAGGTTTTTAAAAATTAAGGCAACATTTAAAAATGAAGACAGCCTATTCTATATAATAAAAGGCTAATATGCAAATTGTCCCCTCGGGAGTTCAACCCCTCACTATGACATTCGCTGACCACCAGGGGATGGTGCGGAACATGGTGGGCAACCAGTGGCAGCAGCGGGGTGCTGAGGGATCGAGGGAAGGAGAAGGCGGGGAGGCTGAGAGGTGGGGAACCTGATTGGCCCTGATCGCTGGCAAGGCCTAGTGCACGGGGCCTCTAGTTCTATATAAAAGCGAAGTTTCCAGCTTCTCTTGAAAAATTGAGATGTGTTAACAATATTCCTGCGTCCCTGCCTGGTGACCTCACCACATTGCTGCTCTTCCTTTGGCCTGGTTGGCTCATCTGCATTCCTGTTTGGCATCAGTAGGCACTTAGTTTGTAACCCTTGCTAAAAGCAGATCATACTACAGACAATATTCCATGTGGATCTCCTCTTAAAGAACTCTAATCAACATCTGTCTGTTATGCTAGCCTACTAAGTGGCCTCTGTCCCTCCAGGCTCTCAGTCCTCCCCAACATCTTACCCTGCTGTATGTTTCTGGAACACAATTACGTCACTGCCTGTTCCAGAGTATGCTATTGCTCGCTGTGAGTGTCGAGAATAATATTAGTCTAAACTCCTTAACATGACTTCTAGGCATTCTGTAATTTGAATCTAAATTACCTTCCACAACTAATGACTAAGTAGATTGAGACTATCCTAAAAGGAAGTGTCAAGAGGACTGCTATGATGTTCTGTCCTTTCCAACATTTTAATCAATGATGTGGATAACAAGAAGGATGATGATTTTCAAATCTAAGGAGGAAAAGGAATAGGAAATGTTTATAATTTGTCTAATCCATCCTGTGAGATGCCTGTCTTAATCCTTTTACTGCCATTGGCAAGTGCTCACCAAGGAAAACAAAAAGTTCTGGGGTCAATGGTGTTTTAAGATTATGCACATGTCAATCATAAATAAAAATAAAGATCCTAAAGTTCTGTTGCCTTTTATAGCATAGTAAGCATTCCTAAAACATTTTTGTATATAGAATCTGTTTTGCAAGACAAAGAAGAAAAACAGGATGATGGATAAAAGATATAAATGAATCGAAGCAATTTTTTTTTTTGCAAAAATTTGAAGATTTATTGAGATGGAAAAAATAGTTTAGCATTCTAATTCTAATGCAAACAAAATTTTGGGGCTGTAGGTAGAAAACTATTAATGAATGAATTGGGGTTACTCCATGATTAAAAATTCTCCCCTTTCAAGAAGTTGCAGCATTGAAGCACTGATTAAATAAGATCTGCATTTGTAGAGGAGGCTCTCTGCACAGCACTGGCACCTAAGGGTAAATTATACTATAATCACAAAAATTTTCCAGAGCACCGAGATGGGCATGCTGCTGGTGGCTGGGTGGTAATTCTCAAATGTACGGTCAAGTTTTCAAAACATTGGGATGGAGCCACTGAAACAGCATGTAGCTATGCTAGAAAAACAAGTAACCGCCAATTGTGATCCAGCATTCCACTACAGAGAGAGTTATGCTGTAAAAAATGTAAAATGTACTAATTCCAAAAAGGTGATATAGTCCAGATAACTTTTTTTACTCAATCCTTCTAGAGGATTCACATTCCAGTCCTGGTGGACCCATCTCTCATGATAACACTTTGCACAGGCACGCCCAGATGTCAGCTGCAGTGTGCTTCCCAGAAGTCATGTCAGTTTCAGTTAACTTTTTTGGATGGGAAAGATAACAGATTTTAGCTTTGGCCAAGTGTAGTCTCTGCACACCAATTAAGCAAATAAATTTGTTTTGTAAGAAAAAACACACAAAACAAAATGTGTTCTTTTTGCACATCTTTCCTTATAACACCACAGATCTTTATAAAGTGAGTCAAGCCCTAATTGGTTTGCTCAGTGGTTAGAGTGTCAGCCCTTGGACTGAAGGGTCTCAGGTTTGATTCCGGTCAAGGGCATGTACCTTGGTTGCAGACTTGATCCTGGCCCCAATCAGGGCGTGTTCAGGAAACAACCAATCAATGTATCTCTCACATATCGATGTTTCTCTCTCTCTCTCTGTCTCTCCCCCTCCCTTTCACTCTAAAAATCAATGGAAAATATGTCCTCGGGTGAGAATTAATAAATAAAAAAATGAGTGAAGTTATCAAACATGCAATTGGGAAATCAATCACTTAGCAGAGAATAAAAAATCCACCCCAACACAAATAAATATCTCCTTAACTCGAGAGATAGCAAAAATGTAAATGGCAGCCAGAGATCACTTCAGAAAGAGCATTCTAGGACTTGCTTGAGCAAAAACAAACCTCTTCATTATTAGTTAATCTATGAGAATTCTGAATTAGTACCTTTGTTACTTTATAGAAAATTTCCCACAAAATTCGCAGGTATCCAGATGAAGCCAGTAAAATTTCGATGGTAACCATGAGGAAGAACAAGAATTATGAACCGGGACACAATATATTGAATCACAGAGTTGTAACATTGCATAACTTCAGCAAATGTTGTAATACGTGAAGTAATTTAGCATGGCACCATTGATTAGCACTTCCATATAGGCATCTTATTTTTGTGAAAATTTTAATACAGTTCTTTAAAAAAAACTGAGAGAGGAAGAGAGAGGGAGAGAGATAGAAACATCAATGGTGAGGAGAATCATTGATTGGCTGCCTCTCATATACCCCCTCCCCCCGCCACTAGGGACTGGGGCTTGTGCCCCAACTGGGAATTGAACTGCAATCTCCTGGTTCATAGGTTGACACCACACTGGCCAGGCTACAGTTCTTATTTATTTATTTATTTGTTTGTTTGTTTGTTTGTTTGTTTATGAGAGAGGAAGGAGGAAGGGACAAAGAGAGAAAGAGATACCAATTTTATTGATTTTTTTTAAGACAGAGAAGAAGGGAAAGAGATAGAAACATCGTTCATGCATCATACTAGTATACTTCAACTCCCACTACCATCATCATCACTATCCTTGCTGCATCTTATACATAGTAAGTACTTAAATGATTGCTGAAGTAATTGACTCAAAATGAATTACAAATCTATTGGGAAAGATGTGCAGCTCCTTGTCTCTAAGAGTATGACCAGATCCAATTATATAAAAATGTAACAAGAACTCTTGCCACCCACTCCCTTTAACAAGTGACTAGGGGTTGCACTCACATAGCTGCAATTCCTTAAAGGTCTCAGGTTAGACACCCGGGTTCTATTTATTGTCACTTCCCATTACTCCAGGCCCAGAGTGAAGGGGGAGGTAAGGAGCCAACTGTCAGACTCAGCGATCTCATGCCTTCGAGAACAGTCAATGTTTTTAATGTATATAGTTTTTATTGATTTCAGAGAGGGAGGGAGAGGGAGAGACGTCTGCAGTTCATGGTGGCTGCAGGTGACACAGGTTCCCTGTAGGAAGCACAGGGCCTCTTCCTCCCATGAGACTATAACACTCATTAGTTGTTTAAAAAAGACAGTATCAGACAAACATTTAATTGATCTCTACTTTAAAATGAGTATAATTAAAAATTTCCCTTAAATGTTTTTTAAATATAAATCAATGTTATTTGAATCATAAATTACACATAGTCTAGGAAGGTCAGTATAAGTAGCTCTAGAGAAGTAGCTTTAGAGAAGTGGGTAAAGATTTGATTGCACTAAAATCAGTTAACTCTCCACAAGAAAAATTTTATTTCATAACCTGAATTAATCATGAGGGGAACCTGGCATAAAACAATGGATGGCTCAGCACTAACGCAATTCCTCTTTGGAAATCAGCTCACAGTCTTGGTGATGCTTGTGGTGACTGGGATCATCCATTACCCCATTATTCCGTACAAAGTACAGCTCAGCACATGTTAATAATATAACGTATTATTATATGTTACATCAGATATTACATATAATATATGATGCTAATAAATTATTAAAAAGAATGAAAGGCTTTTGGAGGTTTAAGAAGTAAAAATGGCTTTGAATATGGCTTACTTTTTTCACTCTGATAATATCTTTGTGGGTAAAAAAGTTGTCCAGATAAGCCCAAGTCTTAGATGAGAAGTCAGACTATGTCTTAAAGAAGAACTAAAAAAAACCCATGATTATATCTAAAAAATGTTATTAATAATAATTATTAATCCATGCATATAAAGCATTTAGCATAGTCCAGTATGTTAGATGTATTCAATAAAAGTATTATTATTCTTTAATTTAATTTCTTTCAATGGCAAATAGCCATAATAGTTATCCTATATAATAAAGAGCTAATATGCTAATTAGACCGGATGGGGGAACGACCTTCCATAATGACCATTGGGCGGGGTTGGGGCCGCAAGGGCCAAGGCAGCTGGGGTTGTGAAGGCCTACTCTTGCACGAATTTTGTGCATCAGGCCTCTAGTATTAAAATAAACATTAATATATTAGTAATTATCATAGTCACATGACAGTTTATAGATAGGGTGTTATGGATGTCCTATTCCTAATTGGGCTGTAGTGACATTGGGAAAATACAGAAAATTGCTTCTGTAGTTCTGTCTAGATCACATGCAACATAAGAGGCTATATGTAATCTTTGGTTTGGTGTGAACCATATTAAACAAATTAGCCAATATTAGTGGGGAAACTAAGTTGGGTAAAAGAAAGCAATTACACACCATCATTATGCAGGACCTTTTCAAGAATATTTTTTTAAAATGGTGTCCAATCCATTCCACATACATATTTTAAATCTGCATTTATAACTCTCCTTTTAAAATTAGGCTGTTGCCCAAAGCACTTATGAAAAATGTCTAAAATTTAGCTGAGGGCTTTATACAACCAAGATTATGGTGTTTTCTTAGTATATAAACCACCCTTTACAATAATTGTACTCACACCATATTCTCTCAGTTTCTTAGTATACAGACACTATTCCCCCTTAAGGCACCAAATTCCAGAACACAAAAACAAATATTAAAAACTAAGAAGAGAGTCAAGTCAGACCATCTTCCTGTTCCCCAGCATCTGGTTTGACTGCCACATTGAATGGTAATTTGTCCTTCAAACTCCACTCTGTTACACAATAATCTAGAAGAAATGGCAGGTCCCTCCTTCAAGGTGGATATTTCTCATAGAATAATTGGGGTTAACAGTTTTGATTGGAAATTGATAATAAATCTTGAGGTTGAAGGTTAATTGCTGGTAACAAATTATCCTTTGTGACTAACAACTTCCTCTATAACATTAATAAAAGTCTCTTGATTTGTGTAGTTTTCATGTATATTAATGTTGAAGGATGCTCTAAGACTGGCTGAAGCAGAAGAAATAACAGAAAGAGGGCTCTGAAAAGGACGAAAAGAGGAGAGAACAAGAAATGAGCCCAGGAAAGCATGGAAAGTTGACAGTCTAATGGAGAAAGCTTTAAATATTAATTATTACTAAATAGCCTGATGACCACTTATAAGTAACCACATTCCTTTAAATCTTATTTTTGCTATTAGTTTATCTAAACCATTTTTTAAAAAAGTGTGAGTGTAGAAGTAAAAACTCCTTGCTAGGTATACATTATTAAACTTCCTCGATTTGGCACACAAGGCCCTGCATGGTCTAGCCACATACTACCGTTTTTCCTGCCTCCGTCTCCAGCCACAACTCCAGTAAGGATCCCTGGTGTCTTCTCTGTCTGGAATATGTATGCCTTCCCTGCCTACCCACTCCCCATCTCATCCCACCTGTAAGACAAATGCCTATTTATCTTTCAAGGCACAAATGTGACAATTTCTTTGCAGTGTTCCTTGTTGCGCCAGGAATAAAGGTATTCAAAATATATCTGTTTTCGAACACTTATGTTGTAATTTATTTTACTAAACTACCTTTTTCTGTAAGTGTGTGCACTCCTCAAGGGCAGAGATCCTGACTCGTTCACTTTTCATTCCTAGCACTTGGGGCATTTTAGTAGCTCAATGCCAACTGAACTGAATTATGCTAAATTTCTTTTGGAACAGAGAAAGAACCAGAGTTGGAGTAGGCTGCCTTCTTTTCTGAAGAATAAACCAAAGGGCCCCAAACCTTTGACCATAATATGAAAGAAGTTGAAAAGTCTAGAAAAATATTTAACGAATACTTGTAATTCTTCACTGAAAAACACAATAGTTAATATCCATTCTAGATCTTTGGAGTAAATCACTTTATAGCTGCCTTATAGCACTAGTTTAAACAGTGAACACAAACTAATATTAATGAAGAACAGCAACTCTAAACCAAGTATAATAATTCAGTTTCTCAGAAGCAGAGGTTTTCCAGGTATTAGGAACAGAGCAGCCATCTAAAGCTGGAAAGAAAAAGTGAGTGAAGCAAGAAGAGGCTGTGATGAAACAGAGGAGAAAGGAACGGAATGCTAACTTGTACTAAAGGACAAGAAAAGAAATGAAGGGAGGAAATAAAAGCAAGACGCCATTCCTCTGGCCATTCTAAAATTCTGCTGTGCCAGAGGCATCTGCAAGAACAAGCACATTCATCTCTTTCCAGGCCAAATCTGGATTCAGCCCAGTGTTGATGCCTGTCTTCACTCTCAAACATTTTTCTGCTGACTTATTTTTAAGATTAGTATTTGATTTTACAGCAGAAAAAAAAGATGAAAAAAGACTCTCCTTTTTTGTGTATGTGTCAAAAATGTAATCCTTTGAGACTTTTTGTAGGAAATACAATGTACCCAGATCATGACGTCTAAGAACAATAAAATTCTTTTCCTCTTCTGTAGATTTTTAGGAAACTTTCTTATCATTTATTAATTAGTAGCAATCACAATATCATAAATATGATACTAGCTATCATTATTATTTCTATCACCTTCCTCTGGACTTTTTTTTTTTTACCATGTTCTGTTAGATACACAGGCTTACACAAGAAAGACACAGATAAATAGATTTTAGTTTGATCATTTTGGAGGGCAGGGGTTGGGCAGAATTATTGCTAGAGCCTGGTGGCAGGAAGGTCATCGCTCAGGAGATGGCTCAGGAAATTCTGTGGTTCTCCATGTTTTAATGTTTACTTTTTGTTTCTTTGATTAACTAAGCTAGTTTACACAAATGACTTTTTACAGGTAGTGACCAACTTATTTTCCTATCGTACCACCCTGAATATACAATAACTAGGTCTTAAGTTTTATTTACATGTAAAATATATATTTCTTCAAACTGGGAAATGCTCTACATTTCACATTTTTCCTAATGTATTTATGAAAATACAATTAGTTTAATTATATATTACATTTTGAATTAGATACAAGTTGAAACAAAACAGAAGGTGACCTAAGCACTTTGGGGGTGGAAAATTCTTAATTAGTAATTAATTGTTTTAAGGAAATCATCTATCAACAAGGCAAACATCAAATATATTATGCTCAGCCCTGGCCAGTGTGGCTCAGTTGGTTGGAGCATCATCCCATGTATCAAAAGGTGGTGGGTTTAATTCCTGATCAGGGCACATACCTAGACTGCGGATTTGATCTCTGGTCCAGGCACATATGGACGGTGACTAATCAATGTTCTCTCTCACATCGATGTTTCTCTCTTTCTCTCTCCCTCTCCTCCTGCCAACACCACTACCTCTTGCCTCCATCTCCTCCCACTAAAATCAATGGGCGTGTCCTCGGGTGAGGAATAAAAAATATATATGCTAAGTAAAAGAAGGCAGACATAAAGAAACATGTTATATGATTCCATTTATATAAAATATCCAGAAAAGGCAAATTTATAGAGACAAAAGGTATATTATATTAGTGGTTGCCGAGGAATAGGGAGTAATTATAACAATTTGAAACTGGCTGTTAAGTCACCATCTTCAAGAAAGGCTTCATAAGTTAAAGAAGCATGAGTAGAGAAAAGTGAGAAAAAAACAGTAGGGGGGAAAAACCATAACAAATTCCCAAGGATCTAAGATAGATCATATTATAAGTGGAACATCTTTTATAATAAATAAAGCTCTAAAAGATTTATAGCTCATTTGGCCAATGAAATGGTCTGCTCTTATAAAAATGGCAAGGATATGTACACGATCTTTTCATTAAAAAGAAAATATACACGCAGTCATTAAAAAGAAATAGGTATATGTGCTATGTACCTATTTAGGTATATGGAAGGGTCTCCAAGATGTACTATTCAGTGAAAAAAAGCAAGGTAAGAAAACAGTGTGAATGGTTTGATAACTTTAGTTTAAAAAAATGTAATTTTATCTGTATATTCTGGCAAAAATGCACAATTTTTCCCAAACAGGAAGAAATAACCATCAGAGGAAATGGGACAGAGGTGGGAAAGGGAGCTTTCATTTTGCACTGTGAATCTTTCTGTATTATCTAAATTTTTTAACCATGTATATGTATTACTTTTATGTTAGAAAATGCCCATTTGGTTGGTGGAATTACTTACTATATTAGAAAGAGTACTACTGGCCATGAAAATGATTTATTCACTCTGCTGCCCACTATATATTGCCTGGCATTATAACTCTGTATGTTGAGATGCATAATAAACTTTTGCTGCATTGAAAAAATATACTAATAAATATTATTAAAATACTTTTAAAGTAAGTTTTAAAAAGACAAGCAGCTGAGTCCAATCTTTGAAGTCAGGCTGAGCAGGAGCCAGGAGTTGATATTGGCTGAGCAGTATGTGAACGGCTCATTTGCAGTCGGTGGCCAGGATAACACACTTTACATCTACAGATTTTCCTGAATTAAAAAATGCATATGACCCAGAAATAATTTCCCATAAGACAGAAATTTAGAAAGCATCTAAGAATCAGTATGACCCGCCCATCCCTTCCCACACCTCCCGTGTCAGTTATCAATGCAGAGCTCTTTTCTCCACATCTACCTTTCTTTGGTCTGCTTCGTGGTACAGGAGCTGGACCTGCCAACAGTCCTCCTTGGCCAGCGGTGCACTTATGCCAGTACAGGGCAGTGAAGCGACACTGAAGTCTGAGTGGTGTGCTTTTTCCTTCTGGCTCCTGTGGCATGCACCCAGAAATGCTCCCCACTTAGCAAGTTCCAGTGGTACCCCAAAGAGTGGCTTCCTGTGAAGTTTCACGGGCACCCTAGTGAGTGGATCCCTAGCAAGTCATGCCAGAACTCCAGTAGGCAGTTTCCTGCTTGCCATCCCTGGAATGTGGCTCCTCCATGAATTTCCATGCCATCCACTGGCCACAGTAGCACCTCTCCAACAAGGGCTGGCTCTCAGTTTTGTGGGGGAAGGGCCCTCTTCCCAGTTTTCTCCTTTCCTGGGGACTCTGCCTGAGCCTAGAGGTACCAGCTGCTCCCTTTACCTGCTATGCTTGTATTCTATAGAATTCTCTTTAATTCTTAGTAGTTAATCTTGTTACTATTTAATAAAATTTAAGCTACTTAATTAAAATTTCCCTGCTGATTCCTGACTGGACCTTACCTAATTCACACCCAAAACAAATCAAGCCAAACCAAACCAAATCAAATCAACCCAAGCCAACAACAAAGAATTAAATTGGTAAACCCACTCTTAAAACATACATCTGTATGTTAGGTTTGATAATACAGAGAAACACCATGGCATTTAGCCCAACTTGTTAACTAATTGCATTAACAACTCCCATAAAACTAAAAGAGACAGTGTGGTACTTTTGTGATGTGTAAACGAAGCTAAGCTAGAACTATATTTTCCTGAATTCTCTTCCCTCTATGCCTCCAGAGAAAGTTGTCCAAGATTTGGAAGGCAAAAACGAAGCAGCAGCCATACATCTGAAGGTCAGTTTAGGATGCCAGGTGCTCTTGAGTTCATAGACTTTGTCACTGATCTGCTGGTTCACCTTGTTGACATGGAGAAGGAACTGAGCTCCTAGCTCTTCCAGTTCCTGCTGGATCTCTTCCTTCAGTTTCTCCTAGTCCAGGGCCAGGTGCGTGTGCAGCTCCATGGCCAACAGTGCTCCTTCTCTTGCAGGTCCCTTGCACTGTCGAGGTGGGAGGACGTAAGAGGTGGGCACAGATTCCAGTCTGTCACGGCAAAAACGCCTGCGTCATGTCCAGCTGTTCTTCCTGATTGCTGTCCTGATGACCTACAGAGACCTCAGGCCCTAATTCAAAGACTTCCATAAGCTTTTCCCACAGCTTCCATAACACTGTAAGGGCTGGTCCCTATAATAAATTCCTTACTTCATACCACTATGGTGTTTCTGTTATCAGGGTCAAACCCTTACTAATATACATTGTAAAATGGTTAAATGATTCAACACTCCCCCCCCCCGCCCCACCAAAAATCATAAGGGACCTGTGTCACTTAAGCAATTGGGTTTCTACTGTCAATTCTTATTTTCCCTATGTTTCTCCTTATTTATTTGTGCACAATATCTAGGTTTTAAAATAGCTTAGATGTTGAAGTGGGAAATTTTTTTTAATGTCATTTTCTTTAACAAATACCCATGTGAGCACTCTTAAATGCTATGAAGCTAATTAGATATAGGATGAAGTGATCTAGCTACTCTGAGATACAGAGGCAAATTTCCTAGGTGGCTTAGGATGCAGGAGAGCCTGGCCTATTTTTGTGACAGTGTTCTCCATACCAGCAGAGGAATGAGATAAAAAACTAAGAACTTAAGCTGGGCAGGAAGACCAAAAGATAATGTCCAAACTCCAGCAATGTCATTAGTTCCACACCCAAATTCATTTGTTGACATTTTTGCGGTTTAGCCTTGTTTCCTGATCATGCTCAGTGTGACTTCCCAGTTCTCAGAAGTGTGAACCTCATAAATTCCACTTTCGGTTTTAGAAGCGGGCAAGTAGGAAAAAGAGGGATATTCGGTGCTTGGCAGCAGAGAAAGAGCTCTTGAATAGGGAGAACTTTAGGTTAAGACCTTTAACTCCAAGACTGTGAACATGCTATTTGAAATAGAGTTTTTAGAAAACTGGTCTTATCAATAAATACTTTTTGAGCACCTACTAGCTACTAGGAAAGTAGCTAGGCCTCATCAGTTAGAAATGGTGGATGAAACAGAAAGGACAGGCAGAATAAAGAGTAAGACTACTGCTAGCATCTAGGGACATGATCTTTTCATGCAGAGGACTCTACCTGAGGCACATCATCTGGTGCCTCAAGACCTGGATATTTAATAAACCCATGAAAATATGGAGTCACTTAAGCTGGAAGTCCTTCCATGTTCCCTGTTGAAGTCCCAAAGCTACTGCATATGGCTCAGCAGTGAGTCAGCCTGGAGGCCACAGGCGTGTTGTTTCCCACTGCACATCTCAGAAGGATGTATTACATGTGCTGTGCAGAGTGTAACTATTTAAATTCTTATAAGTTCTCCACAGGAATAGAGAGAATAAAAAGAACTTGCTGAATTTATTTGCCATAAAACTAATTTCTTTATGAAAAGACATGGATAGGAGAAACGTAATAAATGTAAGTGACAGAATCATGAGATTCACTAAACATTCCAGAAAATTCTCAGAAGGTTCATAGACATTGTCAATGAAGTTAAACTCTAATTTCCACCCCTATAGATTTATTTCATTTGTCCATTTATTCATTCAACAAATATTTACTGATTGACATTAGAATATCACATCAGGTAAGACAGATACTATCCCAACCTCATGGAATTTACTTTCTGTGGTGGGGGAAAACACTCAAAAGTAAACAAATAAATACATAACATAATTTCAGTTGGTATAAAGTGCTATAAAAAGTGAAGCAGGGATGAAATGGGTGGTTCTGTTTTAGATGATTTAGTATCAGAGATTAAAATTTCTACACATAGCATACAATAAATGTTATAACAAATATAACCATAGATATGTCTTAGACATACTGGATTCATGTACTGAATACATTTATATAAATCATAATGAGCTTATATATATAGATCAATGAAACTTACCCTATAGAAAGCACTGGTCAAAGGGAGTAATGCTGCAGCAATGTTATACTCCTCTAAACTCGAACAATCCTTAGACAAAACAAAGAGAAATAAGTATTAATTAGCACATTTATCGGAAATGATAAACATATGGAAACAAAAATCTGGACTATACTGTTTATTGTCCAATGGGGTTCTTTTATTCCAAATTGTTACTAAGATGTATTAAGGTAAGTTTGGGAGAAAAAATACTGTCCCTGAAGCACATTCTTTTAGGAATGAGATAAAAATACATTTTGAGAAAGACATTTTGATATGCTCATAATGAATAGCTAGCTTTACTTACCTGTTTTCCAAAAATTGTTATAAAGTACGTAATTCATAGAAAACAATTTTTGGAGGCGTTTTTAAAAAATATATATTTTATTGATTATTTACAGAGAGGAAGGGAGAGGGATAGAGGGTTAGAAACATCAATGAGAGAGAAACATCGATCAGCTGCCTCCTGCACACCCCCTACTGGGGATGTGCCTGCAACCAAGGTACATGCCCTTGACTGGAATCAAACCTGGGACCCTTCAGTCCGCAGGCCGACGCTCTATCCACTGAGCCAAACCGGTTAGGGCTTGGAGGTGGTTTTGATACATTTAACTATTGCATTTCACTGAATCTAAATACACTTTTTTTTTCTTCATATTTTAACTTCTCTGAAACTGGAATGCATTTTATAATTAATTGGAAATATTTTTTCTCTCTGAATGTCTCATACAAAGGTATTTTGTTATTGATCAGGCAAGAAATACCATTGATGCTAAAATCCATTTGATGGAATGTTTTTGGAATAGTCAGAAAATCCTATTGATAATGTGAAATGGTATAAAAATAGTATGGCAATTTCTCAAAATTGAAAAATAGAATTATCATATGATCCAACAATTCTACTTCTGGGTATATAACCAAAATAGTAGTGACTTGAACAGATATTTGAACATTCATGTTCATAGAGGCACTATTTAGAATACCTAATATGTGAAAACAACCCAACAGAGGAATGAATAAACAAAATGTGTGCATGCATGCATGCACAGAGGAATATTATTCAGTCTTAAAAAGGAAGGAAATTCCAACACACACTATAAGGATGAACCTTGAGGAGTTATGCTAAGTGAAACAACTGTATGATCCAAACTAAAGAGCTTCTGCACAGCAAAGAAAACCATCAGCAAAATGAAAAGGCAGCTTACTAAAAGGGAGAACATGTCCAGTAAGAGATTAATGTCCAATATATTCAAGGAACTCATATAAGTCAATAGCAAAAATACAAATAACCCAATTAAAAAATGGGCCAAGAAATTAAATAGACATTTTCCAAAGAAGACATACAAATAGCTAAGAGGTATATGAAAAGGTGCTTAAAATAATTAATTATCAGGGGAATGCAAATCAAAACCACAATGTACCACCTCACATCTGTTAGAATTGCTATTATCAAACAGACAAAAAATTACAAGTGCTAACAAGGATGTAGAGAATGGAGAACCCTTGTACAGTGCTGGTGGTAATGTAAACTGGTACAGGCACTATGAAAAACAGTATGGAGGTTCCTCAAGAAATTAAAAAATAGAACTACTATATCATCCAGTAACCCCATTTCTGAGTATATATCTAAATAAAATGAAATAATAATTATTTTAAAAAAATCCTTACACAAGGATATGTTTCCATTGGTTCTTAGAGAGAGATGAAGGGAGAAAGATTGAATGGTTGTCTCCTACCCATATACTAGATGTACCAGTTAATAATGGTGGGTTTTGTAATCAAAGAAAACACGATAATTTCAAGAGAAACATCAAAAGTGCTTTATTCCAAGTAATGTCCACTGCTAGCTATACATTTCCCCTATCTTTCAGGTAATTTGTGGATACCATCCCAATAGAACTTTTCTTGTTTTTAGGCAAACCATTCAGAGACCCAATTTTCCACTTCTTCCTACTGCTCAGAAAGTGTGTGTGCCATCGATCAGAACAAGTGGTAATCTGAAGGAGCAAGGTCTGGTGAATACAGCAGTTGGGTTAATACTTCCCAGGCAAGATCTTTTAATGTGTCTTTAACTGGTTCTGAAGTGTGTGATGGTGTATTATCATGAAGCAAAATTACTTTGCCGTGTCTTCTGGAACATTCTGGTCATTTCACGATCAATGGTTCACACTGATTATTTGTTGTCGGTAGCCACCAGTATTAAGGGTTTCACCTGGTTTTAGAAGCTCATAATACACCACACCTTCCTGACCCCACCAAACGCAGAGCATTGTCTTCTTTCAGAAGCGATTTGGCCTTGCAGTCGATGTTGATGGTTGACCTGGATCAACCCATGATTTCGTGCATTAGGGATTCTCAAAATAAATCCACTTTTCATCGCTAGTCACAATTCGATGCAAAAAAGACTTTCTTTCATGCCGTTGAAGCAACATTTTACTGATGACTTTTTGGTTTCCCATTTTTCTTTCGTTCAGTTGATGTGGCACTCATTTTCCTTCCTTTAAAATCTTTCCCTTTGCTTGTAAATGATCGGAAGTTGTTTGCTGAGCAACGTTTAATCTTTCTGCAAGTTATTTTTGAGTTTGACATGCATCTTCATCCAATAATGCTTGTAATTGTTGGTCTTCAAACTTTTTCGGTTGATCTGGACGTTCTTTTTCTTTCACATTGAAATCATCACTTTTAAAGTGTTTAAACCAGCGTTCACAAGTATCTTGAGATGGAGCATGTTCACCATAAGCTTCCTGAAGTATACAATAACTTTTTCTTCAAAATAAAGTAATGAATTAAAACTTCCCACAAATGCTTTTTTTTTGGCATAAAATTCGACATTTTTAAGCGTAAAAATATCTATGATGTTAACACCTTCAGCAAATTTGACATATGAAGTTTTGAAGCTTGTTGCCAATATAACAAAATAGCATACATATCAAATCGCATATATATCAACATATGTGTAACCCCATCTATTGAAAAAAATCCGTATTATTAACTGGTACACCTAGTATGCACAAATAGAGGATTAAAACTGCATGAGAGAACACTCAATAAACTGAGTCATCCTGCTAGGGCTGAAATTATTATCTTGAAGAGATTACCTGTACTTCCATGTTCATTGAAGCATTATTTACAATAGGCAAGGTATGAAAACAAACTGGCCATCAATGAATGAATCATAAAGAAAATGTGGTTTATATTCACAATGGAATATTATTCAGCCTTAAAAAGGAAGGAAATCCTGACATTTGCAACAGTATGGATGAACCTGGAGGGCATTTTGGTAAGTGAAATAAGTCAGACAACGACAAATAATTCATATTATCTATAGGTGGAATAAAAAATAAAAAGAACTCAGAAATAGTAAAATGGTGGCTGCCAGGGGCTGGGGCATGGGGATTAGGGGGAGATCCTGGGAAAAGAGAACAAATGTTGAGTTATAAGATGAGTAAGGTCTAAGGGTCTAATGTATAACACGGTGACTGTAGTTGATAACACTGTATTGTATAACTGAAATTTGCTAAAGGAATAGAACGTAAGTATTATCACCAAAAAAGGGTGAATATGTGAGGTGATGGATAAGTTAAATCAATTTTCGAAATCCTTTCACATTATATACATCAAATTATCAAACTATACCCTTTATATATACTACAATTTTACTTGTCAATTTTACTCTCTCTTAATAAAACTGGAACATAATATACTGTCAGGCCATGTAGAAAAACAGCATACCTTTTTCCTATATGGTATCACTGTATGTTCTCTGTCATCTCCATGGATTTTATAAAATAATCCCAGAACACGGCAAAAGTGTGAATCATCTTTTTTTTCCTGACTTATTTCTCACCCCTTTGCTTAGGACACTGCTATGCACAAGAATATCATCCCCTGTGTCCCAGCACATCTGAATTTCTTTAACAGAAATGCCTTGCATGTTTCTGAAGACTGTCATGAGGCCCAAGGCAATAAAGTTCAACAGACTTGAGCTGTAATCTTCTCCCAAGGAAATGGTTGGGATGCCAAGATGCCTTTTGACTTTGATTTCACAGCAGGGCTTCATTTGTAATAATTCTGTCCAAACTTTAAATGACAACAGCTGTGATATGAAGTCCAACATACTCATTTATAAAAATTTCCCACAAATTAAAAAAAATTAAACAATGGGGAATTTCAATCCATGACCAATTAGCAGGGAACAGGCAATCATAAAACATTTAGGAGCTATTTATTATCTTACAAAATGTTTACACATTTTAGTGCATGTCTCAAACCTGAGCGCCAGTCAAATGCTGATTGCAAAATATAAATATAAAATTCTTTGCAAGTCACGTTAGAGACATTCTAAGTTAATTAGGTTGAAAAATGGAAAAATTTTAAAACAATAAGTCTACAGCTATTGACATAGTAATAGCATTCCGGAATAGTGCAGTTATCTTTTGGGGAATCAGTCCATAAACACACATCCTGAACTCCCCAATGCTTTTGCCACATAATAGCAATGTAGTTACAGACATACCAGGAAATTTATAAGCTTGCAAGAACTTGAATATTTATACATGTTTTATTCGGAACTTTGCTATGTAGTTTTCCTTTAATTTTCCTGCTACAATTGAAGAGTGAGCCCTGCAATCTTAATTTCCCATTACCCTCAATTATTTCATACTTTTGATCTGCACACCTTTGAACTGCCATGGCCAGCATTCCTGTTTCATAAAACTCTGGAATTTCTCAAAAATGTTATATTTAAACATTAAAGAAAAAGATTGAAAGGCACAACGGTCTTTTGCAAAGATGTCATATAACTGACTTTTCTGTAGAGTTTAGTAGATGTAGCACAGGAAAATTTTTTTGAATTTTCCAAACACTGAGAACATTTGCATCTTCTACATAGGGACAAAAATTAAAACTACCAAACCCAACATATCCTCTTTATATCATACTAGTGGCCCAGTGCACAGATTTGTGCACATTGAAAGGAAATTAATTAGAAAGTGGCCGGCGGGGTAGGACTGGGCTAGACGGGCCAGACATGCCCTGGAGCCAACCTCCCATGGTCCCTCCTGGCTGGCAGCACCTGAGGTGGTGCTGCAGCTCAAAGGGCGTATGTGGAGTGAGTGGGGTTCCTCTGGCAGGTGAGGTCCTGGTCTGCGGGGATCGGGCTGAAATTGGCTCTCTGAAATCCCTCAAGGGGTCCCAGAGTGCGAGAGGGCACTCTGCAAAGTTGCTGTCTTACAGGGTGTGGAATGCAAACACAAGTGTGCAGTAAACCAGATTCGGGGCTGACAATAACAACATAACCCACAGCCGAAGGTGGAATTGCATGGCAGGAGAGGAATAGGGCTCCCTCCTCTCTGGTTCCGGGGTGTGTCACCTGAGAACTGCCGCTGCCAAGTCACCGCAGTTAGGCAGTTCCTCTATTGAGCGTCTGCTCCCTGGTGGTCAGTGCACATCATACCTACTAGCTGGTCGGCCGGTAGCTCAACCTTTTTTTTTTTTTCTTTTTTTTTTTTTTTCACAAATAAGGACCATTTATTAAAGAAATACAATTAATATTTTAGGAAAGTGAAAGAAAAATTTTCAAAGTAAGGATACAGATTGAATTATCGAAAGCTAGTAATACATGTAAGGACTCCCAAAATATTTCTCCAAGGTTGCCACTTTAATTATAAGCCATCACAATATCTGCACATTGTTCATAATGGATGGTTGAATCATATATAATTATAACTAATCAAAAACCATTACAAATGTATTTACTCTTTTTAAACACTTTCCTATTTCATTACAAATGGCCGAGTGAACACTTCCACAACCATTACAAACTATATTTCCATTCAATTTACTATTAAGATTTCTTGGACAGTTACAATGTGGCTTTTGTGCATTATAAATATTTCATCATCTCTCTGTGCTAATCTAATTCTCATTTGTTTGCCAAAACTTATGAAGTGCTTATTAAACATTGATAAATAATATTACAGCACCTGATATGAAATATTGCTGTCTTGAAAATTAGCTTATTGGTAAACTTTAGGGTTGGTGATACTTTAATCTGCATTATCCAGTCTTTATACTTCATTATAAGCAATGAATATTGCTATGCCATTGGGTTTGGGGGAAATGAATCACTTCCAGTGAAATCTTCACCAACTTAAACAATTTTCTTGTTCTACAGAATTAATCAGGTGCCTGTTAGTCTGCAAGAAAGGGCAAGTAGGAGTAACAGAATTCTTTTCCATCTAGAAACTTCTCAGACTCATTGGAAATCTTCAGCCTACTGTGCCCAACTTTCCTTCTACATTCTTTTTTTTTAAATATATTTTTTATTGATTAAGATATTACATATGTGTCCTTGTCCCCATGTTACCCTCTACCCCCCGCCGCTCATGCCCTCACCCTCCCATTGTCCGTGTCCATTGGTTAGGCCTATATGCTTGCATATAAGTCCTTTGGTTGATCTTTCCCCCTTACCCCCAACCTCCCCTACCTTCCCTCCAAGGCCCGACAGTCCAATCAATGCCTCTCCGTCTCTGGATCAGTCCTTGTTCATCAGTTTATGTTGTTCATTATATTCCACAAATGAGTGAGATCATGTGGTATTTATCCGCTCTCCAGTTCCATCCATGCTGAGGCAAATGGTAAGAGTTCCTTTTTCTTCTTCCTCTTCTTAAAGAATACCTTTCAGCATTTCATACAATGCTGGTTTGGTGGTGATGAACTCCTTTAGCGTTTTCTTATCTGTGAAGCTCTTTATCTGACCTTCTATTCTGAATGATAGCTTTGCTGGATAAAGTAATCTTGGTTGTAGGTTCTTGGCATTCATCACTTTAAATATTTCTTGCCACTCTCTTCTGGCTTGCATGGTTTCTGTTGAGAAATCAGCTGACAGTCGTATGGGTACTCCCTTGTAGGTAACTGACTGTCTTTCTCTTGCTGCTTTTAAGATTCTCTCTTTGTCTTTTGCTCTTGGCATTTTAATTATGATGTGTCTTGGTGTGGTCCTCTTTGGGTTCCTTTTGTTTGGGGTTCTCCGCACTTCCTGGACTTGTAAGTCTATTTCTTTGACCAGGTAGGGGAAGTTTTCTGTCATTATTTCTTCAAATAGGTTTTCAATATCTTGCCCTCTCTCTTCTTCTGGTACTCCTATAATTCTGATGTTGGTACGCTTGAAGTTGTCCCAGAGGCTCCTTACACTATCTTCATATTTTTGGAATCTTTTTTCTTTTTTCTTTTTCGGTTGGGTCTTTTTTGTTTCTTCGTATTTCAAATCCTTGACTTGATTCTTGGGATCCTCTTGTCTGCTGTTGGATCTCTGTATATTATTCTTTATTTCAGTCAGTGTATGCTTAATTTCTAGTTGGTCCTTTTTCATATCCTCGAGAGTCTCACTAGATTTATCGAGGGCCTCACTAAATTTATCGGCGGTTTCCAGAAAATTCTTGAAAAACCTTATAAACGTGGACTGGAACTCTATATCCAGTTGTTTGCTTTCCTCCATTTCTGTCATTTGTGACCTGTTTGTCTCCACATTTTTTAAGCTTCCCTGTGTTGGTAGAGTGGTTTTGTGTGCTAGGTGTCCTGTAGGGCCCAGTGGCTCAGCCTCCCCAGTTACCTGAGGTTGACACTCTTGGTGTACCCCCTTGTGGGCTTTTTGCACAGTCTTATTGTAGTTATGCCTTGATTGTTGTAGGATCACTGGGAGGAATTGACCTCCAGGCCAATTGGCAGTGAGAATCAGCTGTGTCTGCAGTGGGAGAACTTCTGTGCTGAAGACACCCTTCTGGGGCAAGACTTGCTTCAGTGGGGATTTGGTGCTCACTGAGTCTGCACCCTGAGTGTGTCCCTTATGGATCTCAGGAGTTGTAAACTGGATGGTCCCCCTCTGACCACTGGGTACACTGGCTCTTGGATCTAATGAGGTGCTAATTTAGCCTCTGCCTGAGGTTACACAGCAGGAGCTACGAAGAGAACTGCAGATTCCCCTTCCTTTTTTGGAGTTTGGAGGTACCCTGATGAGGCCCAGCTGTGAAGCAATGCAAGCTGCTGTGGGGCCTTGGGCCTTCTCTTGGAAGTTCTGGGTCTGTCTGGCCCAGCTGCAGTTAGGTAATTTTCAGGTTGCAAAGGGCTGGGGCATTCATATGCAAAAGCCTCTGCCGCAGCCTGGGTGGGGTGGGGTCTCAGGGAATCAAAGGGTGGAGCCAGCAGCTATGGGTGATCCTCGGCCCTGCCCTAAGGGGCCGCGCGTCTCAGTGTCCTGGTAATTGCTGCAAGCACCTCTGAGGGAAAGCCGACCTCAAGTTCCGAGTTCTGCCTGCTGCCAGACAGTCCAGTTTCTCCCCGTATGAGTCTTGGGTCCCCAGAGACTTCCCGGAACCGGAGTTCAGAGCAGTCGGGAGCTTGTGACTCCCTCTCGATTTAAAAAGACAGCTGCGTCCTCAGGTACCAGCCCCTTCCGGCGCGCGCGAGCCTCCGTACCTCTGCACTTTACTTCCGAAGCTCCTCTGGCTCTCAGTGTGCTTTTCTTTCCTTCTAGTTGTAGAATTTCCACTCAGCCAGCTTTCCTGTAGTTCTGGATGCTGTCCGTTTTGTCTTTATGTTGTTTTTTTTTGAAGTTGTTGTGGGAGGCAGCAATTTCCCGGTGTTTATCTATGCTGCCATCTTAGTTTCTCCGCCAACCTTTTATATAGATAGACTAGTGGCCTGTTGCACGAAGATTCGCGCAATAGGCCTTCCTTCCCCTGGCTGCTGGCACCGGTTTTCCTCCGGCACCCGGGACCCAGGCCTTTGGTTCAGCTGCAGCAGTGAGGCTTGGCTTCTCTGCTCTGGCTGCGCCCAGCCCTCCCCCCCCCCCCCCAGCTCCTCGAGCAGAGGCCAGGGTTGGCTGGAAGGCGACCTAGGCCCCCAGCCACTCCTTGAGTGGAGCCCAGGCCCCCAGCCCCTCCTTGAGCGGAGTCCAGGGCCGGCGGGAAGCTTGGCTTCTTCTGTCGCCGGGAGCAACCCAAGCTTCCTGCTCACTCTAGCTCGTGGCTGCCGCCATCTTCAGTTGTCTTCAGTATTTGTTCTGTGCCTGCATATGCAAATTAACCGCCATCTTTGTTGAGTTAATTTGCATAGTTGCTCTGATGGGCTGGTGGGTGTAACGGAGTGGCAGAGTGATGGTTAATTTGCATGTTTCTCTTTTATTAGTGTAGATTACTCTGCTGCTCAAAAATGTCAGCTTTGTTCTGACCATTACAGGATAGTGAGCACACTCTTCTTCCAGACTGGAAGCCCTCCATGGTGTTGACCCAACTCCACACCCAACCGACCATGTGACTCGGCCTGCTACAAGTTTTCTATGTCATCTTCTAGTCCAAATCATAGTTATTCCTACCACATCAAACAACCCTAGGGATACTGTCTATGACTTGCTTTATCATTTACATTCTTCCCCGCCTTGGCACCTCCAAAGCATTCCCCCGTGTATTTCCCTAAGCACAAAATAAATTAAAGGGCTCTTGCTGTAGTGTCAGCCTCAGGTTATATTTTAATGCTAAATAAACTTATACAACCAATGAGAATGTATCAGAATTTTGAATATTATGGTTATATAACATGTATCATGACTGCCATTGGGACAGAAGGTAAATGCCTGGCTTGACAAATAATATCGAGCTTTGTCTGAAGTTTTTGAGAGACTGGCCCAAGTCTGTATCAAATTTTTCTTTTACAATCCACTTTTATTTATTTACTTCTCAATAAGTTTAAATCCTAGAGGGGAATAATATTATTCAGATTCTGTGTCCAATGGCCTTAGCAGGAAGGTTCTCAGAATTTAGCATGAACCATGCAACTGTTTCTATGACCACAAGTTACCTTTCTCCAGGTTACTCTGGTTTTGTTTGGTTTGCCACCAGGAATCACTGTGTTATTTTTTGCTTTGTACACATAAGCACATCTCTTTATATACATAATCACATTTATATAGAATTCAGTTTCATCTCAAGCATAAACACCTTCACTTTTAAGAAGAGCCGTGTGTTCCCTCTGGTTTCGAAGACCCTGCTTACAGCCATCAAGAGTGGCCTTGGACCACAACCTTCCCATTTGTTGCCACAGAAGTCCTGTCCCCAGGCCTCTGAAGGCTCCAAGTGGCGGAGAGCTGCTTCAATTTTACATGCCTGGAGACTAGAACACTGCACCTGGCGTACGGTAACAGCTAACATTTACTCAGTGCTCACTGAGTACCAGACATTCTTTAAGTATGGATTTACACAAATTATTTCACTTAATTTTTACAACTTCTCTAGGAGGTAGATACCAGAATTATTTTCATTATGCTGATGAAATAACCGATTCATTCACAAATTAAATACCTGGGGTTAGTTACACGGTCACAAATGTCGGAACCTGAATTCAAAACCAGGTAGTCCCACTCCAGTATTTGTGTGCTATAAACCTCTGAGTTCTCTTGACCCTAAATGCAATAAGGTATGGAACTAAACTAAAAATGGCACCTGTGGAAACACAATTCAGGCAATAGAAGAAGTCTTCTATTAATTATAAATAATATCCTCCAGACAGTTTGAAACCATACTAAATCTATGAAAAAGCAATTGAAAATAGGAAATGTGATTGCTAAAGGGCTAGAAGAAACTTCTTTTGTCATGATATCTTCAGTGATTTTTAAAAAAATAAAGAAATATAGAGGATCAAATCAATGCTTCTAAAATATGCCTAATGGGAATGCTGGCAATAGAGAACAGAGAAAGTAAAGGTAGGAGAAAGTAAAAGAAATAATGAAAAGAACTTAGTCCCCCTTTGCAAAGGGTTTGAAATAGGATAAATAAAAAGGTATTTGGTAGGATGAATAAAATGTGACATATAGATAAAAAGGAATACTACATGAAGATGAAAATATAAATTACAGCTATATCCAACATCATGGAGAACCTACCACACAATTTTGAGTCAAAGAATTAAGATAAAAAGAATATATCACCTCCATTAAAATCATCCTTCTTATCAAATTAGTCAGTACTGAACCCTATCTTCCTGATTAACATTAGCCTCTACCTCTATTTATCTCATAAAAGCACCTAAAAATCTACCATAATGATGCCAAAGAATTGCTTAAATCAAATCATACTGACAAAGGAGAACCCAACAAAGTTAGATCAGGTAAAAAAAGAGAGAAGATAATCAGTTAAGCTAGTCCTATATAATAAAAGAGAAACATGCAAGTTAACCATCCCTTCATGATGCCAACCAGCTACGCCCACCAGCCAATCAGGAGTGATATGCAAATTAACCCAACAAAGATGGCGGAGGCCGGAGCCGGGATACTTGCGTCGCAGCCACGGCTACCATGCAAGCATCCTGGCTCTGGCCGCTGCAGGCCTGTTGGAGATGCAGAAGTCAGGGGAGACGGAGAAGTCCAGCTCCAGCGCCTGAGGCTGGCTTCGGCCTGGGAGATAAAGAAGCGCCTACCCTGTGATCCCAGGGCGCAGCCAGCTGAAGAAGCCGACCACACTGCATCCCTGGGGAGACAGAGAAGCCGGGCCGCAGCACCTGAGGTTGGCTGCGGCCCAGGAGACGGACAAGCCACCTGCCCCAAGGTCCCAGGCTGCAGTCACCCGGAGAAGCTGCCAGCCCTGTGGTCCAGGGCGCCAGCGCCTGTGGCCTGGGAGATAGGTTCCCTCTTCTCCTACTGCAGTCATTACTCCAATATTCCCCTTCTGAATTTCTCTCCTCTGTTGCAACCCAACTCCACTTTTCATCTGAAGGATGAAGGATACAGAACAGAGAGAGCAGTATTAAAAGCTTACATTCTTAAGCTGGTAAGGTTGGTACTTAAACATATAAATGGAAAACTAGAGTCCTTAAGGTAACAAAAGGTAACAAAGGCTACAAAGGGAGGGGACAGGGCATAACATATTATATCCAGCAACCCATATGGGGACTGAAAACTTTGCAATGATGACAATTAGTGAAGATATGAATCAACTAAAATAGTTGACAGGGACAATTCTCCCATCTTTGAAAATATCTACATCAAGTCTGTTTAAATAGATTTTCATCTGCATAATATAACAAATTCTGACAAGACCACCACCACGAATGTGGTCAGTGTTGTGCTGATAAATGTTTAACAACTGGCTCTCAATCAAAGAAAACAATACTCTGATTTATACTATCGGCCAATTTCTGTGGCATAAATTCTCCATCCATGGCTGATTTCAGCTGCTAATGTGATGCCACTAAATGCAGAGCTGAGGAGAAACATGCAGTAATACACTATTATATTCTACCAGAAAGACCCAAAAGATATAAATAATTTCAAGAGTCAGAACAGTAAAGTGTAGTAAATAATTGAGGAGTGATGAATTTAGAGTATGTATTACCTTTGGTTTTAATGTAATTTATTCACTTTTAAGATTATATAATTTAATTTTAAATAATGAACATGTTTAACAACCAGCTTACACAATTCCTGAAAATTTGTGAGCCAGTAAGAGCAGGCTCTAGCATAATACTGAGTGGAGTGTAATGGTTAAATGGCATGGCTCATGAATTTGAAAAGGGACTCAGCCACTTTCAGGTTTTACTGGTCAAGTTACCTGATCTCTCTATAACTCAGTGTTCTCATCTGTGTAATTATAGTACCTACTGTATAGAGTTGTTGCAAAGATAAAATGAAATCTGTGTATGACACAGCACAGTACCTAAAACAATAATTCACTCAATTTGTTATAAACTGTTACTGCCTCAAAAAGTTGTTGACAAAATTACTCATGCTGAAAGAATGAAATTTGATTGATGAGAAAAATGCCTTATTTTGCGATCTACATGGAGACAGTCAATTTTACTTCCTAGGCAGTAGATGGTAATCTACTACCAGAAACTGCAAGGGGAAAAATGACCTCAATCAGCATGATTGAGGCAATGTGTTATTAGCTGGATCATAAAGCAGAGAGGATGCCATACATTCTGGGATACATCTGCAGTAAGAGGCTTCACCTCAGGTATTAAGTCTGATCAACTAAGCATCAGACTTAAGATGAATGGTGAAAAGGATTCTGAGGCTGCTTCTAGACTTAGCAGGAATAGAACTTTAATACATAAGCAACAGTTACTATGGTTAATGATGGCAAGAAAAAACACACCATGATCTACACTAGTGATGGCGAACCTATGACACGCATGTCAGAGGTGACACACGAACTCATTTTTTTGGTTGATTTTTCTTTGTTAAATGGCATTTAAATATATAAAATAAATATCAAAATATAAGTCTTTGTTTTACTATGGTTGCAAATATCAAAAAATTTCTATGTGTGACACGGCACCAGAGTTAAGTTAGGGTTTTTCAAAATGCTGACACGCCGAGATCAAAAGGTTCGCTATCACTGATCTATACTAATAAAAGGGTAATATGCTAATTAGACCTCACATCTTCCGGACAACCATCTGCACATCCTTCCTGACAAAGCCAGGCCCGGGCGAAGCCGCCTGTCAGCAGTCCTGGGCACCAGTGCCTGCAGCTGGCTGCAGCCTGGGAGACAGAGAAGCCGCCCACCCTGTGGTACCGGGTGGCAGCACCTGTGGCTGCAGCCTGGGCGAAGCCATCTGCCCACCATCCCCTGTGGCTGCAGCTGGCCTGGGCAAAGCTGGCCCAGGTCCCGTGTGCCTATGGCTGACCAGAGGGAGGGAAGCCCAGGTCCCAGGTGCCTGTGGTCGGCTGGAGGAGGGAATCCTGGGTCCCAGGTCCGGGGCTGAGGCAGAGATGGTTAGGGGCAATCAAGCCAGCAGGGGAGCAGTTAGGGATGATCAGGCTGGCAGGCAGAAGCATCTCGGGGCAATCAGGCAGGCAGGCGAGCGGTTAGGAGCCAGCGGTTCTGGATTGTGAGAGGGATGTCTGACTGCTGGTTATCCCCTGAGGGGTCCCAAATTGGAGAGGGGGCAGGCCGGGCTGAGGGACACCCCCCCCCCGCCCCTGTGCATGAATTTTGTGCACCAGGCCACTAGTTTCATTATAAGTGCTTTAAAACAAAATCATTTGATGTCAAGGGATTAAGGGAGTCACTTGGGAAAAATAATAAAGGCTTTAAATAATTTTGCAAAAATGAGTCATGTAATACTTTAAACAATAAAGAATTTTTTTAAATGATTATCTATAGGATAGTGCTGTAAAAGCCAAACAAGGTAAGGTATCATGCAATTTTGTTAGAAAAATTATTTTAGCCAGGCTGTTGTGGCTCAATGGATTGAGCACTGTCCCATAGATCAAGAAGTCCCGGGTGCAATTCCTAGTCAGGGCACATGCCCAGGTTGCAGGCTTGATCCCCAGTAGAGGGTGTCGAATCAATGATTCTCTCTCATCACTGATGTTTCTATCTCTCTCTCCCTCTCCTTTCCTCTCTGAAATCAATAAAAACATATTTAAAAAAATTATTTTAAATACTTTTCCCTCCCACAAACAAAAATCAGATTCATACTTGGGTTCTAAAAAGATGAGCACATGGTAAATATTATAACCTAAATTTTTATTAAAATAAAATTTTATAATTTCTTCTTTTAAATATAATGTAACAAACACTTTCCCTACTATTTGGTATGAAGTTTTAGTCCCTATTTTACATGGACTATATTATTACATGATAAATCAGCAATAAAGTTATCCACTCTTAAGGATGTGGATACAGGAGTGATCATCTCTGTCATATCCCTATATTTAATTCTCCAGTCTGGTGTCTGCAGAAACCAGACAGATCCTGGAGAATGAAAGTATTTCATAGCAAATACAAACAAGTAGTAGCTCCAACTGCACTTATATAACAAAGATGTGTTCTCTTTGCAAAAGCGATGATCATGGCTTCAGGTATATAGTATGCAACCACTGATTTGGCGAATACATTCTTCTCTATCCCCATAGAGGAGGAACATCTGAAACAGTCTTCATTGATATGAAATGGATAATGGTAAACATTTACAATTTTGCCTAAAGTATATTTTAACTATACCCCCTCCCATCCAAATTCAGTCTGAAGAATTTTGGACCATCATATAGAACATACATTGATGATATCATACTAATCATACTGGATAAGCAAGAAGTGGCTACTATGTTGGAAACCTTGGTAAGACATATGCACTACAGAGGATAGGAGATACACCTTATGGGGTTTTGGCACTTTGGGACATCTCATTCAAAATAAAAGACAATCTGTTGCATCTTATATCTCCCATTCTGAGAAAGGAAGTACTACTTCTGGCAGGCCTCCTCAGGTTATGGAAGCAGCATATTCCACATCTGTGACTACTGCTCTGGCTCATACCAGGTGACACAAGAAGCTTCTGGCTTTGAGGGGGACCCGGGCAGGAAAGGACTCTATAGCAGACACAGAAACCATCACACCTAGTGACCCACTTGGAGAATCTGCAAGGGGTCACCGCAGATTGCTGTAACTCTGAGCTCTGAGAGGTTAGAGGTTGTAGTCCCTGAAGAAGAGACATTTCTACCAGAGTACAAAACAAGAATCCATAAGCTACAGCTATCACCAAGGTATTTATTTATTATTTATAAAAATATGGGCCCTGGCTGGTTTGGCTCAGTGGATAGAGCATCGGCCTGTGGACTGAAGGGTCCCAGGTTCGATTCCAGTCAAGGGCACATGCCCGGGTTGCAGGCTCGATCCCCAGTAGGAGGTGTGTAGGAGGCAACCAATCGATGATTCTCTCTTATCATTGATGTTTCTATCTCTCTTTCCCTCTCCCTTCCTCTCTGAAATCAGTAAAAATACATTTAAAAAAAATATGGAACGTTTCCCGTATTTGTGTGCCATCCTTGCGCAGGGGCCATGCTAATCTTCTCTGCATTGTTCCAATTTTAGTGTATGTGCTGCCGAAGGGAGCACTCACCAAGGTCCTTTAGATTCCTAAAGCAGACAAGAAAAGAGTTACCATTTTGGCAGAGATAACTAAATCTGGATGCCAGGTGGAGGTAGGGTTAACGTTACACAATGGGAGCAAGGAGGAATATGTCCGTCACCTAGGTAAGCCCCTGGGTACATTTCGGCACTTCCTAGCCAAATTCTGATGAAAAATGAACAAGTGCAGTGAATCTGAGCTCAGAAAGACATGTGACCAGGGACTAAGACTCCTCCAGGATGAGGGCCTGGGTCATATTGCCAAGGAAGCCACTGAAAACAACAGAAGAGAATCAGGAATGGGTAGTATAAGGGAGATAAATAACATTTACAGCAATAGGGGATAAAGTTTTTTCCATTTATCCTTTTCTAAGCTTCCCCCGGCGAGAGAGGCACACGAATTCCGAAGGAACTGTTCCTCACTACACATGAAGAAATAAAGCTGAGTAGCACAAGGAGTAGACATGGGAATGCCCTATCCAGATCTCTTGAAGAAAAGACTTATTGCCCCCACGACTGGGAGTGCTGTCAACAGCCCTTTCTGGGGTGGCAGCCAATATTCAATGACTGATCAAGATGTGGGTATAAAGACTGAACCATTTCAGCTTAATGTGGGACAACTCCAGCTGGGGAACTCTGTGTGGGCTTAGCTAAGGTTCTCCTTGGGCCCTCAATATTGCTTGGCTTCTCCTTCTGCCCAGTTCTACTCCTTTTCCTTCCCTTCCACAGGTATTGATCCCAACAGCACTAAACAAATACCCCTTCTGCTTCACTCTGCCTCAGAATCTGTTTCCAGCCTGAAACAACTCCCAATGGAGTAGGAGCATACATTTTTGACTGGGGTTCCAATAGATCTGTAGTTTGAGAAGATCAATAGGGATTATAAATATGTTTGAAAGGGAACAAGAATGAGCGTCGAATGAATGCTTAAAAGGTTTCTATACCAGTGTAGGTGGGATAATGATAGCTTTGATTAGGGTATTAGAGGTGGAGGTAGAGTGAAGTGGATGGAGTTAAAATAATTTTACAGTGTAAAAATCGATATAACTTGGTGTTAGGGGGTTGAGGCAGAAGGATTGATTTCTTTTTTTTTAAAAAATATATTTTATTGATTTTTTTACAGAGAGGAAGGGAGAGAGATAGAGAGTTAGAAACATCGATGAGAGAGAAACATCGATCAGCTGCCTCCTGCACATCTCCCACTGGGGACATGCCCGCAACCCAGGTACATGCCCTTGACCGGAATCGAACCTGGGACCCTTCAGTCCGCAGGCCGTCGCTCTATCCACTGAGCCAAACCGGTTTCGGCAGGATTGATTTCTTAGGGGTTTTTTTTTGTATATCTAATCAATGATGATGCCATTTGCCAACAGTAGGAGCAATGGAAGGGGTCAGGATTTAAGGTTAGGGGCAGAGGAGATGGATATCACAAGATCGGTTTGTAACTATTAAAGGTGAAGTGTCTTTGAGACATGAAAATAAAATATCAGGTAGCCAGTATAGATGGAAATTCAAGATATGGGTGTGGAAGAGATCATCCTTGAGGAGTGTATAGGATGTGATAAAAAACAACAACTACGTTTTGAAAAATTAAAGGCCAAGTGGAGAAGAATGAGCTTTCAAAGGTGGAGAAGGAATGGCCAGGCAGAGGGAGGAAATGTAGGAAATGTTCATCATGGCAGGCAAGGAAAGACCCTCTAACTGATAAACTGCTTCCTCTACCTTCAAAGCAAGGAAAAGCTGGTGTACTTAACCATTAAGAGATAACAGTAATAATTTATATAGTTTACATAGTTTCTAAGTAGCTCCCATACTGCATATTTTGTTTGCTTTCCTTTGCAGACCCTACCCCCAAAAGAGTACAGTTTAAGTTCCTGTGAGGAAAAAAGAGAGTGAATTATAAATCTGCCACATTTAGGACTAACAAATAAATACAACCTGTAGAAAAGCCTTCTGCATTACAAAGCCTTCATGTGTATAAGTCAGGTTATATAGAAACACAGTTCTTTTTAGCATTTTAAATTCATGTTATTACTATACTGCTTTTATAATATTAGCAAAGGATAAAATAACCAAGTAACCAAGTATGTATATAACAAATTATCACAAATACTAGTAACTAGAGACAATTTTCTTCATGATTTATATTGTAAAACGAATGACAGCATAAAAGCAGAGAAAAACTTAGCTAGCTCTTAGTTTCAAGAAGAATTTTCTGCAATGCCACTGTAAATAGTTAAACCTGGACATTGGCAGAAAAATTTAAATTATAAGACTATAATTATCAGCAACATAATTTATGAAAATCTTTTTTGAAAGTCAAATTACGAAGACTAAAATACATGAAAGTGAGAGTTAACCACATCTAACCACCCTTAAAGATAAACAGGCAAGGAATTATCAATCTTGTGGCTAAATATATTTTTTTCTGAAGCACTGATAAGACATTCAGTAAAATGTGAAGTGTTGCATAAGGTCAGGGTAGTAACATGAAAGCAGTCCTGGGAATCCTAAGAAAACAATGTGCAAGTTCTGAACATTTCCTTTTTTAAAAAAATTTGAACTGGTATTTAAAAAAATTTTTATTGCCCTGACCAGGGCAGCTCAGTTGGTTGGAGTGTCATCCAGTACACCAAAAGGACACATACCTAGGTTGTAGGTTCTACCCACATTCAGTCACGTCCATCTCTCTCTCCCTTTCTTTCTCTCTCTCTCCCTTCCTCTCTTTAAAACAAAACAAAAAAAAATTTTTAATTGAATTTATTGGGGTTGCATTGGTTAATAAAATTATATAAGTTTCAAGTTGAACTTATTTCTTCCTGACATATAAAACTAGACACTGATCTGAAGATTAACCCACTCTAGATTGGCTTTGGCCTTCTGAAACCCCCAAACCCATTTTCACTGCCAAAGGTCACTATCAAGGACTTCTTACTTGCCAACCAAATGGATAATGTTTAGACATTTAACTTCCATACTATTTGTTAAGGTTGAGCGCATACTTCTTCTCCTCCTCCTCCCTGCCTTCTTTTCCTTCTCCTTCTTCTCCTCCTTCCTCTTCCTCCTCCTCCTCTCTTCTTCTCCTCTCTTAAAAACTCACAAGCTTCTTATAAAATAAAATATAGGTAAACAAAAATGTAATTGTGTGGAGATGGATCATAACTAGATCTACTGTGGTGGCCAATTTTCTGAAACACAAGTGGTTGATTGGTGAAGAGTGAATTTGGCCCTAGCTGGTTTTGCTCAGTGAATAGAGCATTGGCCCAAGGACTGAAGAGTCCTGGGTTTGATTCCGGTCAAGGGCATGTGCCTCAATTTCAGGTTCCAAGGCCCTGGTTGGGGTGTATTAGGAGGCAACCAATCAATGTGTCTCTTTCAGCTGATGTTTCTCTCAGCTCTCCCTCTCCCTCCACTCTCTTTAAAAATCAATGGGAAAATATCCTTGGGCGAGGATTAACCAAAAAGGAAAAAAAAAAAAGAGTGAGTTCGGCTGTGGTGCCCAGTACCTTTATTTCAGAATGTCAGGGAAGTATGAAATGGAGGGAGACCATGTCTTTCTAATCTTGGTGTTCTGTCCAGGGCTCCACAACTGACTGCATCTACTCCTAATCTTCCCACTCACTGTGCACAATACCCACTGCCTTCTTTCTCTTCCCCAGTTTGCCTCTCTTCTCTTCTTAATCTATTTGCCTAACACAGACCAGCAGCATGAGTTTGACCTGAGGACTTGTTCAAAATGCAAATTCTCAGGCTCCACTCCACACCTACTGAATCAAAAATCAGGCGTAGGGACCAGCAATCTGTGTTTTTACTAACTCTCCAGTTACCGCAATGCATGCTAAGCTTGCAGAATCACGGGCCTATAGGGTACCATGATTGTTCTTTCTGATATGACTTTGAACCATTTTGGAAAAATTGGCCAATTTTTGACTTGATTTCATATTCAGGTGAATGTGTGAAATATTTTGTGTTATTCAAATTACTCTACATTTGCTTAAAGTAACTAGCACTGGATTCTTTAAACCAAAATCTAAGTATTTAAAAGAATAAGTTTATCTTAAGTTTATGTTTATTATATGTCTTCATTCTTTCAACCAATAAATATGGGCCTACAAAATGAAAACTTGTATATGGGCCCTACCATTGCAGTCACTCTGTTTTCAAAGGACTTATCAGCTAGGGCAGTGGTCGGCAAACTCTTTAGTAACAGAGCCAAATATCAACAGTACAGTGATTGAAATTTCTTTTGAGAGCCAAATTTTTTAAACTTAAACTATATAGGTAAGTACATTATTATTAACTTAATTAGGGTACTCCTAAGGCTTAGGAAGAGCCACACTCAAGGGGCCAAAGAGCCGCATTTGGCTCACGAGCTGCAGTTTGCCGGCCACGGAGCTAGGGGAACAAAGAGGCAGGCCCCACAAAAGCTAATGCAAATCAGTGTGTTTAACATGCCACACCAGCAGTGGAAAGAGGTATTATGGGAACATAGATGCGGAAGTGAATCCATTATAGCAATCAGAAAAGGCTTAATAAATGAGGGGTATTTATACTGGACTAGAAGGTGAATAGGCTAGTAAGATTCATTTCTTTTCTTTCACATCATTTCTCTCTTATATGCCATTAGTTAGTGGCTGTAATTTGAAGAAATATTATTATAGTTATAGACCGAACACTATTTTATTGTTTAAACACTATGAGTATACTGGAAAAAGCACAGGACTGAACATCATCAAGATTTACTCTTATCTATAGTATGTCACTATTTGGTGCAGTGATCTTGAGCAAATTACTTCACCTCTCTGGATCTTAGTTTCTTCATCTAGGAAAGAACTTGAACTCAGTGATCTCGAATGACCTTTATTTTTATTTCTTATTTATCTAAACCCTTTTGAACTCCATTTCTGATTTCAACTGGTTCAATTACTAAAATATTCATCAAGAAAAGGAATACTTTTTTGTGTGTAGAGCTATCTAGGCAAATAGCCTCTGTAAATACTTTGGCTACAGAGTAGGTTCCAGAAGCTAGTTGTATGAAGTTTACAGAACAGTGTTAGGCTTGAAATGTGCTCATGACAGACCACATTAGGAAAGCGTGTCTTTAAAATTACATTGCCTCATCTCTAATGAGAAGTGTTTCACAAGGCCACGGCAAGTGGTCCAAACCTTGGCTGACCAACTTTCTGATGCGTTGATAGAAAAGTCATTCCTCAAACTGCAAAACCTGCTCTGAAGCATACCCCAATTAAAACAATAACAACAAAACACATAAGGCCAGAATTGCATTCCACAATGGAGAGCTTCAGAGGTTTAAATTAAGTGGAAGAATTTCTGCTTTAGTTAGATAGACTTTAGAGGGAGATTAGACTCTGAAAACATGTCTAGAATATTTCAGACCAAATATAATTCTTAATGCACAGGAACACAATGAAAACTATTTACTATGGGTGTGAAAATTTGAACTTATCAAAAGTTGAGTAACTTTTTAAAAAATCCTCATCCAAGGATATGTTGGGTTTTTTTAAAATTTATCTTTATTGTTGAAAGTATTACAGATGTCCCCTTTGTTCTCCCTATTGGCCCCCTCCTTCCCACTCTCACCCCTCCTCCCCCGCCAGGATAAGTGAGAGAGAAACATTGATCAATTGCTTCCCGTAATCGAACCCACAATCTTTTGGTGTATGGGATGATGCTCCAACCTACTGATCTTATTCTTTAAAGAATGAAAAGTTATATGAAAAGGGGCATTATCTTTTTTATTCTAAAACAGGCTGTAGATCATCACCACTGTCTAGTCTGGCTCCTCCTGGTACATGGAGATCAAGCTGTGAACTACAGGAAAAGGAATTTAGCAGAGGCCTTTGGAATGTACCATCTTACTGGCCAAGTATCTGTACCTAATTGACTTTCCTCACCCTTTTATTTTTATTTATTTATTTATATATTTTTCTTTTCACACTTGAAGCTAGAATTACTATCAAACTCCACTCATTGGGCCAGAGACTCTTATGGTGTTTGCCAAGTCTTGCCTCTCATGTAGCACATTACCTACACTTACGAGTCAATGGGCCACCAGTGGTTTCCTCACCCTTTTAAAAGGGCATCTCTAATTCATGGCCCCAAGTGCCTGCCTAAACTTCAGTCAAATGTTGCAGCAAGATCCAAGCTAAGTGGATTTCACTAAAGGCAGGCATAGAGTTATAGACCAGAAGGTTTAGTAACTTGGACTGAATTTAATGCAAGTACCATTATTAAAAAGTGATCTTTGCTAAATCTCTGGTAGGTCTTTGTTGGTCTCAATTGTTCTTTTTTTTTCTAACCAGTCTTCTATTACTAGGGTCAAAGGAAAATGAATACAGGTAAAGTGAAGCAAGCAGGACCAACTTCACTGAGGTTTGAGCATGCAATTCTAGAGCAATAACATCTAACAGAAATATTATGTGAGCCATATGTATAATTAAAATTTTCTAGTAGTGTGATTAAAAAACACAGGAATAATTAGTGTGATAATACATTTTACCTAGATCAATACACTTGAAATATAATCATTTCAACTTGTAATCAATATAAAAATAATTGTGAAATTTACACTCGTTTTTTCTGACTAAGTCTTCAAATTCCAGTATGTATTGCACACTTATAGCCCATCTATTTGGACTAGGTACATTTCTCGTACTTGGTATATAGTTCCACATGTCACCTTAATGCTGCTGCATTAGTCTGTAATACCCTTAATATCTAAGTTTTATAGACTCAACATTATGGGAACTATGATTTTCCCTTTTCATTTTTTTTCTTTCACAACAGCTCTTCCTTTGGCTTTTAATTTCTATTTTTGGAATATAACTTAGAATATTTATGATAGGAGATATCAAGCCAAGGCACTAAATGTCTTATGAAACTAAGAAATGTCAATCTCTGCACTTAAAGGAATTAGGAGGTTTGGATTTAGGTAATAAAGTGCTTTTCATAAAATTAGTCATAGATAAAAGGAGGAGAGATCAATCTGAACTTCAAAGGATATTAAAGCTAGGCAGATTCAAAGGCTAAGATGTGGATCTTTTCCTTTTGACCTTGTTATTAAACTGAGTTGTCTGTTGCAAACTCTATAATCTTGAGTTGTATTTATAAAAAAGCGTTTCATCTTCTTTGTTTTTTCCTCTTTTCACAGTGAGGCTTGTTCATTTCTGTGCTGAATAGAGAGAAAATCACTGATTTTCCTATATTTCTGACACTGGTGAACTTTTACATGTAGGCTTGAGAATTAGGAAAGTTTTGCCTTTTTCCTTTTTTACAACAAACTACCACTGCAAAGATCTAAATAGGGGGGAGAAAAAAGGATGACCTGACTCAAAATATCACAATGCTGTAACTACTGAGATTCATGTACTAGAATACATGTTCCTTTCCAATGGACAAGTTATATTTACCAATATAGATCATATACTAGACCACAAAATAGGTTTCAATAAATTTAAAAGGATTCAAGTAATAGAAAGCGTGTTTTCAGACCACAATAGAATCAAATCAGCATGATTTCACAAAGAAACCCCTGAAAGATTCACAAAGATGTTTACTATATAATCCAATTCTAAATAACCTGAAGCTTCAAGAAGAAATAAAAGAGAATGAGATAGAATTTTGAAATAAATGAAAATAAAAATATATCTTATAAAAAAATCTGTTAGCTACTGCTGGTAGTATGTAGTGGGAAAAGAACAGTCTCAAATCAATCACCTCAGTTCCTACCTTAAAAAAATGGAAAAAGAGTCAATTATACATGAAGTAGAAGAAAGGAAATATTAGATCAGAATTCAATAATAGAACACAAAAGCAATTGAGAAATCTATGAAACCAATAATTGATTTGTTGAGAAATTCCATAAAATAGACAAATCTCTAGATAGACTAACCAGAGGGAAAAAGAGTAGACAACATATGATTGCTATGAGAAATGAGATTATTACAGATTCTATAGCTATTAAAGGACAATAAGGAAGTATTAGAATATTTTTGCTTATAAACTGAACAACTTTGATAACACAGACAAATTCCTTCTAAGCACAATCTGCCAAAGCTCTTAAAAAAAAAAGTAACCTGAATAAAACTACATCTATGAAATAATTAAACTTATAGTTACAAACCTTCCCATAAGAAAAAACCCAGGGCTGCATAGCTTAATTGGTGAATTCTACCAAATATGTAAGGAAGAAATAATTGCAATTCCAAACAAACTCTACCAGAAAGTTGAATAGAAGATACATTTGCCAACTCATTTTATGAGGCTAACAATACCCTGCTTCCAAACCAGAGAAAAACATTGAAAGAAAACTATGGATTAATTTCCTCATAAACATAGATGGTAAAATTCTAAACACAGTTTTAGCAAATAAAATTCAAGAATATATTTTAAAAGTTAATGCATCATGACCAAGTAGAATGGAAAGCTGGTTTACATTAGAAAAATCACCTAATTCATCATGTTAAAAAACTAAAAAAAGAAAAGAACATATGACCACCTTAACAGACGCAGAAAAAAGCATTTTGCATAACCCAATACCCACTCTTGCATTTAATTTATGTGTTAATTTGGGGAGAATGACTATTTTATTACATTAAGTTTCCTGTCCAATAACTGGTCCATTTTTCCATTATTTGTGTTATCATTCTTACCTAAAACTCTCAGTACCTTAGGTATCAAAAGATATTTCCTGAAACAGACAGTATCTATGAACAACCTAGGCTCTAGCAAATATATAAGTGTTGTAAACATTGGCAAAGAACAGATAAAACTATCTTTTGGGGGACTGGTACTATTTATTGTATGCCTAGAAACCCAAGACACTTTTAATAGAAACTAAAGTTTCTAACAGTATTTGGTAAAATGGAGAGAGATGCAATATACAAAGTCAATAGCTTTGAATTGTTCTGGCAAAAAGTAACTAGAAATGGAAGTGGGAAAAGTGATCCATTCATAATAGCAATGCAAACTATAAAGTACTAGGAAATACATTTAACAAAGCAAAACACTTTTAAGAACAGTTTAGAGCAGTGGTTCTCAACCTTCTGGCCCTTTAAATACAGTTCCTCATGTTGTGACCCCAACCATAAAATTATTTTCATTGCTACTTCATAACTAATTTTGCTACTGTTATGAATTGTAATGTAAATATCTGATATGCTGGATGGTCTTAGGCGACCCCTGTGAAAGGGTCGTTCGACCGCCAAAGGCGTCGCGACCCACAGGTTGAGAACCGCTGGTTTAGAGGCTTATTGAACTTAGTTGGAGGTCATTTGTTTCAGTATTAGATTGTGCTGCATTATGGTATAATCTTAATTTAAATCACTGGTTGCAGTGATTTAAACCAAGTACTATGTTTACAGCAAGCAAAGTGCACAGGAAATGTAGGTGGTTTGAGCAGCTGTGCAGTACTGAACAGAGGCACACAATCCATTAGTAAATAAGCAATTGCAGTTACTTAAAAATGAAATAAAGTATTACTTTTCTTCAATTTAGGTGATTTTTTTTATTTTTTTAAATTTTGTTTTATTGCTTAAAGTATTACAAAGAGTATTACATATGTCTCCTTTCCCCCTCCCCCCCTTGACATTCCCCTGGCCTCCCCTACCCGCCAGTGTCTTGTGTCCATTGGCATGCATACAAGTCCTTTGGTTGATCTCTTACCCCCCTCACCCCCAATCCTCCCCGGGCTTCCCACTGTAGTTTGACAATCTGTTCAATGCTGCTCTGCCTCTGTATCTATTTTTGTTCATCAGTTTATAATGGTCTTTATCATCCATAAATGAGTGAGATCATGTGGTATTTTTCTTTCATTGACTGGCTTATTTCACTTAGCATAATGCTTTCCAGTTCTGTTAGTCAGGTGTAAGGACATAAATACACATTAAGTTGGCTCTACCTACTTAGTAAGCGAAGCTGTTAGGTATTTATGTTGGCCCAGGGAGCACCAAGAAATAATTGCTGAGAACTGAAGACTCCGAACTCAGAGACTTTAAGAACTTCTCAAACCTTTAGCTTCAGAAGTTAAACATAAGAAAGTAAAAAATAAAAAACTAGGCAAAAGTAAATAATAAAATAGCAGAAATCAACCAGTAACTGAAGATTCAAAGGCAAAGGGTTTGTAGAGTAATAAAACTGGCAAAACCGGTTTTAAAAAATCTTCTTAAAAAAGAACAAATCAACAATAGACAAATGCCTAGGAAAAAATTACCAAGTTCATGAAAAATGAAAAATCTGAATAGTCTATAATCAGATATTTGAAATATGCTACAAGGAAACACTAAGTTCAGATGGCTTCACTAGTGAGTTCTAAGGATCACACTAGTTCATCTAACATGCATCTTTCAGAGAAGAGATGCAGAGAATACGCCCTACTTCATTTCCTGACACTAAGCATAACCCTGCTCCCATACCAGTCAAGAACAATATGAGAAATTATAGGCTAATCTCAATCAAGGAAACAATCATGGGAAAAATTCCTAACACATCAAGTTCAACAACCCATGGAAACAACTGATAGTCACCGAAAAAACATTTCATAAAATTCAACACCTTTCAATATTAAAACTTCAACACTTTTTGTATTAGTTTCAGGTGTACAACACAGCAGACAGACATTCATATAGGTTACAAAGTGTTCCCTCCGATAATTCAAGTGTCCACCTGGTAGTTATTAAAATTTGGTTAACTATATTCCCTATGCTTTACTTTACACCCCATGCCTATTTTGCAACTACCAATTAATAGGAAGAGGATATTTTAACCTGATATAGGACATCTATAAAAATATTTTAGAAAATATGAAGTTCAAATATTAAACCTTAAAAGAAGGACATTATCACTTTTATTTAATGTTATATTACAAATCCTTGACAGACAATAAAAAATATATATTAAATCCTTGAAAGACAAATCCTTAACAGACAATAAAAAATATAAAAAAAGATAAAGTTTGGAAAATAAGATAAAAAGCATAACTATTACTGGATGATATGACTATCAACATAAAGAACTAAAAAGAATATGTAGATATGTCATTAGAATGAAGAAAGTTTGCAACATTAATAAGTTTACTATCTTTCTATATGTCAAAAAAAAGCAATGAGACTATATTGACTCTCTCTTTTTAAAAAAATATATTTTATTGATTTTTTACAGAGAGGAAGGGAGAGGGATAGAGAGTTAGAAACATCGATGAGAGAGAAACATCGGTCAGCTGCCTCCTGCACAACCCCCACCAGGGATATGCCCACAACCAAGGTACATGCCCTTGACTAGAATCGAACCCGGGACCCTTCAGTCTGCAGGCCGACGCCCTATCCACTGAGCCAAACCAGTCAGGGCTATTGGCTCTCTTTTATAAGAATAACATTTACAGTAACAATAGTAACAACAAAAAATAGGGTAGCCAGAAATAGATCTAAGAAAAAATACACTAGTATATGACCTGCATGGAGAAAATAATATTGTTACAAAAGACATTAAAGGCTTATATATATTAAGAAATACACCATGTTTACAGATAGGAAGATCTGCAAAAATGTCACTTTTCCCCTTAGTCTGTGGAGTCAACATAATCTACACTAATAAAAGAGAAATATGCAATTTGGTGTTACTTCGCTACTCTCACCAGCCAATCGGATGAGTATGCAAATTAACCCAACAAAGATGGCGGTTAATTTGCAAACATAGGCGCCCAGCGGTCTGGGTCCTGGGAACATCATCAGCACCTAGGTCACTCCGAGGTAGTCCCTGTGTGGGCCCTGAGCAACATAGGAAGGGCCTGAGCCAGGGGGCTCCTGGGCAGGGGCAGAGCCGGCCATCGGAGCTGCAGGGGGCCCCTGCCCAAGCCTAAAGCCTGGGCCAGAGGCATCAGGCCTGGACAGGAGGCGAAGCCAGTGATCAGAGGGGTCTGGGAGTCCCCTGTCCAGGCCTGATGCCTGGGCCAGAGGCGTCAGGCCTGGGCAGGGTGCGGAGCCAGCGATCGGAGGGGCCTGGGCCAGAGGCGTCAGGCCTGGGCGGGGGGCGGAGCTGGTGATTGGAGGGGCCTGGGCAGGGGGTGAAGCCGGCAATCGGAAGGAGATGGGAGCCCCCTGCCCAGGCCTGATGCCTCACCCAGAGACGTCAGGCCTGGGCGGGGGGCGGAGCCGGTGATCAGAGGGAGATGAGGGGTCTCCTGCCCAGGCCTGACCCCTCGGCCAGAGGGGTCAGGCCTAGGCGAGGGGCCGATCTGGCTATCGGAGGGTGATGGGGGTTGACGCCTCTGGCTGAGGCGTCAGGCCTGGGCGGGGGGGCGAGGGGGGGTGGAGCCGGTGATAGGTGTGAACTACAGAGGAAACACCTTTTCTGACCGCTCACTGGCTAAGCTCCCTGTATGCCACTGGTAATATTCTTAGTAACTTGGGTAATAAGAATCCAAAAAGGTGATCTAGGGTTTTTCACCACACTCCTGGTGAAAAAAACGGCGAAGGCCCGCTGCTGGAGGGCTAAGAAATGTTATATCTTGCCCTAGCCAGTTTGGCTCAGTAGATAATGCCTCGGCCTGCCGACCACAGGGTCTGGGTTCAATTCTGACCAAGGGCATGTACCTAGGTTGCAGGCTCCTCCCTGGCCGGGGCCCAGATCAGGGCTCATGCAGGAGGCAACCAATCAAAGTGTTCCTCTCACTTTGATGTTTCTCTCTGTCTTTCCCTTTCTCTTCCACATTCTCTAAAAATCAATGGAAACATATCCTCAGGTGAGGATAAAAAAAAAATAATAAAGAAATGTCATATCCTATGAAAGACACATCTTGAAAATGCCTAAAGAAAGCTGTCATTTTTTCATGGTGAAGGGACTGGAGTCCGTGTTGATGAAAAAACCTTGGTAGCTATGGTGACTGGCAGTGGCTGCAGCAGTGGGGTGATGGGGCTGGTGCCTTCCCCTTATCAGCCCAGTCACCTCCCACAAAGGGAGGCCAGACTGTGGTCTAGGCCTGCTCCCCAAGGGGAGCAGGGAGCGGGCCTAAGCCACCAGTAGGACATCCCCTAAGGGCTCCCAGTATGTGAGAGGGGGCAGGCTGGGCTGAGGGACCCCCCATGAATTTCGTGCACTGGGCCACTAGTTTTATTCATGCTCATGGAATTCAAAAAGGTGATTCTAAAATTATATAGAAAAGCAAATATTTCCTAGGAGATATATATAGCATGGAGACTGGTCTTGCAGGTATTAAGAGTTATTATAAAACTTTAAGACTATGTGATGCTTTTGTGAAAACAGGCAAACAGATGAACAGAACAGAAATCCTGACAGACCCACATATTTACAGAAATGTGATATATGAAAAGGGGGCCATGACAAAACACTAGAGAAAGGTTATGTTATTAAATAAATTGTTTTGGTGGGCAAATGGTTATACATTTAGAAAAAAATTAACTGGATCTCTAACTCATACAATCCACACAAATCAATTTCAGATAGGTCAAGCATCCTATCTAATAATAGACAAACATGGTAATTAACCATACCTCCGCTACGCTTCCCATTGGCTAATCAGGGTGATATGCAAATTAACTGCCAACCAAGATGGCAGCCAGCAGCCACACAGCTGAAGCGAACATGAGGCTTGGTTGCCCTGGCGATGGAGGAAGCCAAGGTTCCCCGCCTGCCGGCAGCCCAGCTTTGAGCTCCGGAAGCAACAATGTTGCAATTATAGAAGCTAAACAAACCCCAGATACCTGCTTTTAGCCAGCCGGCCTCAGAGCTGGAGCCGCAACAAAGTTTCAATTACAGAAGGTAAATAAATCCCAGAATAAAAAAAAAATAGAAAAAAAGTAGAGACTGGGAGCTTCAGTTGCAGGCTTGGCCTGCCTGAAAATAGTCTTCAGCCCCTCATCCAGACTGGCCAGGCCCCCAGTGGGGACACCCACCCTGAAGGGGGTGCGGGCAGCCTGAAAACAGCCCTCAGCCCCTCATCCAGGCTGGCCAGGCACCCCAGTGGGGACCCCCACCCTGAAGGGGGTGTGACCAGCTGCAAACAGCCATCAGCCCCTCACCCAGGCTGGCCAGGCACCCAAGCGGGCCCCCACCCTGATCCGGATCACCCTTCAGGGCAAACCACCCGGCCCCCACCCATGCACCAGGCCTTTATCCTATATAGTAAAAGGGTAATATGCAAACTGACCCTAACAGCAGAAAGACTGGTCACTATGACATACACTGACCACCAGGGGGCAGACGCTCAATGCAGGAGCTGCCCTCTGGTGGTCAGGGTGCTTTCACATGGGGAGCTCTGCTCAGCCACAAGCCAGGCAGATGGCTGCCAGTACAGCGGTGGTGGTGGGAGCCTCTCCTGCCTCCTCAGCAGCGCTAAGGATGTCCGACTGCAGTTTAGGCCTGCTCCCCGCTGGCAAGTGGACATCCCCCGAGGGCTGCCAGGCTGCCAGAGGGATGCCCGATTGCCATCTTAGGCCCAATCCCCCAGGGAGCGGGCCTAAGCCAGCAGGTGGTCATCCCCTGAAGGGTCCCAGACTATGAGAGGGCACAGGCCGGGCTGAGGGACCTCCCCTGCCAATGCAAAAATTTTTGTGCACCGGGCCTCTAGTTTAAATATAAAAGGAAAATTATTAAGCATTTAAAGAGAATATGGGAATATATTTTGGACCTCATGGTAAGGAAGGATTTCTTAACATAAGACATAAATAAAGTACAAACCATACAGGAAAGGACCAATGAAATTGATTGACTACATTAAAATTACAAACTTACATTTATCAAAAGATATCATAAAGACAAGGAAAAGACAACCAAAACCTAGAGATACCTGAAACATAAAATAATTGGTGTTCAAAACATATTAAGTACTTTATAAATCAATGAGAAAAAAACAATGCAAAAGAAAAAAGGGCAAAGTAACAAATAGCATTTCCTTACATAGAAAAAATGCAAAGCCAATAAACAAGAAAAAATGTTCCATTTTATTAGTTATGAGGGAAATGCAAATTATAACTATGATATACCCTTTTACAATCACTAAAATGGCAGAATTAAAAAATTAAGACTTTTTAATAGCAAAAGTCGGCAAGGATGTGAATAGGAACTCTCACACATTGCTATTAAGACTGAATTTGTAAAGCTATTTTAGAACATGTCATAATCTATTAAACTGAAGTTGCACAAACTCTATGACTGAAGTATGACAAAATAAAAACAATGTGTACACGGTGAAGCTTGTTGACTGTGAGGTTCATTATAGCTTGACCTAGTTGAGCTATTCTGTTGAGAAACTCCTAATTTAGGATCTTTAGTAAAATCCTTTTCTTTTTGGCTAGCCCCAATTCTCAGAGAATTGTCTTCCGATGTCTTGCCTTGAGGGCTGGCTTCCAGAGTTCTGGGAGCTGAAGGGAATGTGGACTGGTATTCTCAATATTTGGCATTCACTTACCCCCCTTGCTTGTAACAAAAAGAATTTCCCTCAGCCAGACCTAGTGTCTCCCAGGCTAGTGATGTCCTCTCTCCTAAGAATAAATACACAAACAAACCTCTAATCTTCTGCTAGGGTGAAGGAGAGGCAGCTGGGAGTTTACACAGAACCAGAAAAGGATTGGGGAGGGGAATGCAACTGTATCTTAAGGAAACTTTCAACCAAGCCTCTTTTTAATGTTTTGGCCCCACCATAACCTCCTGCTTTCAGAGATAACTTGTCCCTAATTACTGAGCCTTTTGCAGTTCTGCAAATTGGGTTGCTTCAAGAGTTTTACAACTGTTAAGAAAAAACTTTTTTGGGTCTGCTGAGTCACTCATCCATCAGCTTTCTAGTTTCCAAAATGTTGTTCTTGTCTTCTGTTTTGCCTGTGGGTTTATGTATTTTTAAAAATCCTTTACTTTAGTTTAAGTGGAGTGCTGGGTGGTGGCTGAGGTTAAATATACATATTTAATCTTTTCACTTTAACCAGAAGTGATCCTGTTTACTTCTCTCATCTCCCACCACCTTTCTACAATATACACAATAGAAATACTTCCCAATTTTAAAAAATACAGGCCTTCCACATACTTCTTTTTTTCTATTGGCAACTTCCTCTATCTAGAATACTCTCCCTCCCAATCCTGGTTGGACAAATGCCTTCTGTGACCATCTCGTTCTAAGTCCAGCAACCTTACAATACATTCACAGTACTTTTCCACACACCTCTGAGTGAACCTCCCACTATATTATAAAGACTGGTTTACCTGTGAATTTCTCCTTCTAGACATAAACTTCTTAAGAACCAGGATAATATCTTAATCATCTCAGTATGTCCAGTACTTAGTACCTAGTACAGAGACTAGTACATGGTAGAAATCAGTTGATGTTTGGGGGAAGAATAGAGAGAAAAGCAGTAAAATATATGCCCTCACTATTAAAGATGCATTCAATATAATTTTGATGTGTAGTCTATTCTGGGCTGCTATAACAAAATGCCACTGGATGTTTTAGAAACAATAGAAATTTACTTCTCACAGTTCTAGAGGTTGGAAGTCCAAGACCAGGATGCCAGCATGGTTGGTGAAGGCCCTCTTTGAGGCTGTAGACTTCTCACTGTACCCTTACTTACCAATGTCATGGTTGAAAGGGTAGGGAGCTCAGCTGGCTCTCTTTCATAAGAACATTAATCTCATTCGGGAGGTTCTGCCTTCAGGACGCAATCACCTCCCCACAGCCCCACCTCCTAATACCATCACCTTGGGGGTTAGGTTCTAATTTATGAATCTGGAAGGGCATATTCAGACCACAGCACCAAAAAAGCCCAAATCTGCTACCTCATACAGACAAGCTGGTCATCAGCAGTACTTAATGTCCTTAAAAACGTCTAGATGAAGTCAATCTGATGTGAAAGGTTTGGGATTCTAGAAAAGATGCCCTTAATCTCATACTTTAAAACCTCTCTCTGGCCGAAACCGGTTTGGCTCAGTGGATAGAGCATCGGCTTGCGGACTGAAAGGTCCCGGGTTCGATTCCGGTCAAGGACATGTACCTGGGTTGCGGGCACATCCCCAGTAGGAGGTGTGCAGGAGGCAGCTGATCGATGTTTCTCTCTCATCGATGTTTCTAACTCTCTATCTCGCTCCCTTCCTCTCTGTAAAAAATCAATAAAATATATTAAAAACAAAACAAAACAAAAAAAAACCTCTCTCTGGCTTCCTATATTATTCAGAGTCCTTAGCCTAAGAAGCTCAATGTAGGAATTTATCTAGCAACCAATGAATTGTGCAAATGTCGGCGAGGGAATATTCAGCTTTGACAAAGCCTGACGCTTGGCTTTAGAGCCTCTTTAAGAAAGCAGGTACCTGGTTACTTTAGAGCAGCGGTTCTCAACCTGTGGGTCGCGACCCCTTTGGGGGTCGAATGACCCTTTCACAGGGGTTACCTAAGACCATCGGAAAACACATATATAATTACTTATATAATAAACACATATATTGCTTTTGTGATTAATCACTATGCTTTAATTATGTTCAAATTGTAATAATGAAATTGGGGGTCACCACAACATGAGGAACTGTATTAAAGGGTCAGGCATTAGGAAGGTTGAGAACCACTGCTTTAGAGAGACCAACCACATTCAGCTGACATCACACAAGATCACTGTGTAGTAGCTTACTTTTTTTTACTTTCTTATAAAACCTTTTCAGTGAATTTAAAGTCACTGACTGACATTCTGGCACAAGTTCCTTATCTTGTCACAGCACTTTGAATGGTATTGTGTTGGATTATCTTGTTGTACCCTCCATCTACCTTAACTTCTCTTCCATAGTTTCCATCCACTTGTCTCAATTTGCTCCACCATGTGTAACTGCTTTAGGCGTGTATTCCCATTCACTATATAACCTTTTCACGGTGTCTAGTCTGATGTTTCACCTATCCCTTGAGTTTTTTGTAATTATGTATTTTATTTCTTTGTTTACTTATTTTATGCTCAAAATTTCAAACATATATCAAACTTGAAAGAAGTTTACATGGAACACCTCCTGTATACTTACTATTTAGACTGTGTCCCTGACATTTTACTATGCTTGGTTTATAATTTATCTATCCATATATTTATCCACTAATCCATCTTTAGTGTTTTTCAAAGTAAATTGCAGACATCAATTATACTTGCCCCTAAGTATATGCCTTAGCATGTATATTATTAGAGTTCAATATTTGTTTAGAAGTTTTACTTTTGCTGCACAATTATATACACCACATTATAGAAATCTTAAGTGTGCACTGAGTGGCCATATTATTATGACCACCCCATCAGTACAATGAAGTGAATTAGTTATGCAAATAATAATAATAATAAAACCTTGAGATTATTTGCTTAGGAAGTTTTCAATATTCAGTATTTTTGGAAGTGTCAATGAAGTACTGATGGGGTGGTCATAATAATCTGGCCACTCGGTGTATATTCACTGAGTTTTGACAAATGTCATAATATTTATAAGGTTTATCCAAATGGTTGCATGTATCATTAGTTTGTTTATGTTTATTGCCTAATAGCATTACACTGTCTAAATATCTACATGATAGTTAAAAATAATCTATTCTCTGATTGATGGCCTCTGGGCTGTTTCCAGTTTTAGGCTATTATGAATAAAGCTCCTATACATATTTTTATATAAATCTTTTTGAAGATGTTTTCATTTCTTTTTTATAAGATCCAGGAGTGAAGCTATTAGCTCACAGGATAGTCTATGCTTAGTTTTGTAAGAAGTTCTTACACTTTTCTCTGAAGTGATTGTACCAGTTTACATTCTCAACAATAAAGTGTAAGAATTCCAGTTATTTTGCCACCAAGCCAAAATTTGTCAGTCTTTCTAATTTTAGCAGGTCCACTTACATGCTGATTTTTTTTCAATTGAAAAACACCAGTACTGTTTTCAATCTGTGACTGGGAGTCCACAGATGCAGAGGACTGACTGCATGCAGAGGGGATCCCGAGGGCAGGGAAAGGGTCAGCTTTCTAACCCCTGCATTGTTCAAGGGTCAACTGTAGTACCTCATAATGGTTTTATCTTTTTAAAATATATTTTTCTTGATTTCAGTGAGGAAGGGAGAGGGAGAGAGAAAGAAACATCAATGATGAGAGAGAATCATTGATCAGCTGCCTCTTGCACACCCCCTATTGGAGATCGAGCCCACAACCTGGGCATGTGTCCTTGACTGGAACTGAACCTGGGGCCTTTCAGTCCACAGGCTGATGCTCTATCCACTGAGTCAAATCAGCTAGGGCTCATAATGGTTTTAATTTGCATTTCTCATTTTTATTGACTATCATATATCTGCTTTGTGATGGATCTGTTCAAATTGTCCATTTTAAAAAATTGGTTTGGCTTCTTGAATTGTAAAGTTCTCTGTATAAATGTGACACCAGTTCTTTGCCACATACATATTTTAGAAATATTTTTTCCAGTCTTACACATTAATTTTTTAATAGTGTCTTCTGATAAGCATAAGTTTAAATTTTGATGAAGTATAATGATCAATTTTTTCTTTTTTGATTACCATTTTCTGTGACCTAAGAAATTGTTGCCCATTCCCAAGTCATGAAACTATTTTCTACAAGTTTCACGATTTTATTTATCTCCTTATTTAAATTTATTGGGGTGACATTGGTCAACATGAACATATAGGTTTTCGGTATGGGTTCCTTTGTTACAAGAGTTGTATATCGATGGGGTTCCTAATATATGGTGATAGGAGAGGATTTGACTTTGGGTGGTAGGCACACGGTTTATATTTTATATTTAAGTCTACACTCTACCTCAAATGAATTCTTATGTTTGATATGAGGTAGAGATTGAGATTTACTTTTTTTCTATATGGACAGCCAGTTATTTCAGCACTATTTGTGGGAAAAAAACTTCCTCCCCTATTTGATTGCTTTGGTGTCTTTGTCAAAAATCCCCAAAATGTGGGTCCATTTCTGGGTGCTCTTTCCCACTGATCTATATGTTGATGCTATGACAGTACCATACCGTCTTGAATACAGCAGGTTTGTAAACCAGTCCTTTAAAAATTTATCTTGACATTGAAAGAACCTGAAAAACATAATAGCCCCTTGGCAGTACTCATGCTCCATTTCGTTTTCCCTTGAGAACAGGAAAGACAGAACAACTTCAAGATCACGAAAAGCAAAAATTACTAAAGTTTTTGAATCACTACCTAAAATCAGTTTATTTAAAGTTTCTTTTTAAAACAACAACACAGATGTTTGGCCTCTCTGCCTTGAAACTATGTTTTTGTAAAAAATGTTCAGAATGTCATGTTAAATCCCCAGAAGTAATGTTGTGGCAACAGGAACACAAATACTAATAAATCCCAAATTGGTAATAAATAACCCATTGAAATGAGAATACCACATGTGAGCCTATTTATAACTCAGAAGAGCCTTTCTATAATGTTAAACAACCCCTGTCCTGGGATGAAGATGGGATCTAGTTTTACGTATTTATGAAATACTGATATATTAAGTGCCCATCAGTCCAGATGTATTTGAGGGAAGCAAAAAAAATCCATATCTTATTTTTTTTTTTTTAGGCGGATACGTATTCAAAGAAAAACATTTGTAGCCCAAGGTAAATGGCTATTTTACAAGTGAGTTACTAACTAGTATATGCTAAAATTAAGTTTAGAGAAAGCCTTAAAACTTGGTTCTTCAGTTAATAAACAACACAGAAAGTACTAATGGGAGAAAGCTCCCTAACACAATTTTTGTAGTTTTATCACCAATTAGTATAGGGAATCAGGAAATCACCTAACTTTAGGGCTTCTAGAGACCTTGACCCCATCATATTCCTTTGTTCTCTGTAACAACAGTACCAAAGTAACAGTAACAAAGTAACAAGAGACATGTGGCTTTTTTAGGGCACATTTATTGTGTTGTGCTCTTCTCATAAGGGTGCTTGATAATTTCCTTCCTACAAAAATTAGAATCTTTAAAAAAAAAAATAAAATAGATGCATATGTTTTATATAATTTAATTATGCTTGTATATGTATGTTTGTGTGTGTTTCCAGCTGAGAAAGATTTAAATTGGAAGATAAAACTTCTAATCCATAGGCCAGAGATAACCACTTAAGTTGTTAAGAATTTTAGTATGATATACTTATATATGTATAATTTTAGGTCAAAAATAAAATTATATTGTATTTACCTTATGTAACTTCCTTTTTGCCCACCTAGCAGTGTATAATAAAAAATTTTTAATATAGGTATATATACACCTCTTTCTATTTAATAGTTGAATAATATTCCAAAGAAGATCTGTACCACAATTAATAAATATCAATGGTAAACATTTAGGTTGTTTTCAATTTTTGTTATCATAAACTGTTATAGTTAGTCTCTCAAGAGTAAGGCTGTATTTCCAGTAAAGATGAATCATCTCTTATCTTGTCAATTTGCTTAAACAATCTACAAAGTGCTTATTATAAGATTACATTTTTAATACTAGGTTTTAAGTTAGAATTTCTGAAAAAGTTATCTTTTGAAATGTGTTTGAAAAAACAAATATACCCTGCAAAATAAGTTAGTAGCAGTGTCTTATACATTAATGTGTATAAGTTATAAAGAAGACTGATACAATGAACTCCCATATACCTAGTAAGAAGTAGGTAATAGAATATTGCCATTACCTTTGCAGATCTCTATGCTCACTGCCCTTCCTTTCTGTCCCCCAGAGGTAATGTTCTTGAATAACTTGTTTATTATTCCCTTGATTTCCGCCCCCCCCCCCCCCAGCTTTGTTAAGGCAAAATTGACAAATAAAATTGTGGTATATAATGTGATGATTTAATACACATATACATCAGTTTTACCATATATTGTAGTCCTAAATTAAATATCCCCAGATGTTACATGTTTTTAACTTTATACCAGTGGAACCATGTTGTAATTGAATTGCCTTTTAATTTTTGCACAAAATTATCTTAAGATTCACACACATTGTATCTTGTAGGTATAATTCATTCATTTTCATAGTTAAATAATATTCTAATATAACAAGATACCATAATTTATTTATCTATTCTACTGCTGGTTGGGATCTGAGTTGTATCCAAAAATAAATGATTTTGTGCATGTGTCTTAGTGTATGTGGGGAAGAGCTCCTCTACAAGTGGAATCACAGTGGATCACAGAATATATTCATATTCAGCTTCATAGGAAAATGGCAAACTACCTTGTTTCTTGTTATCTTATATCTTACTAGAGGCCTGGTGCACAAAAATTTGTGCACTCAGGGGGGCAGGGGGGGGGTCCCTCAGCCCGGCCTGTGCCCTCTCGCAGTCTGGGACCCCTCGGGAGATAACGACCTGCTGGCTTAGGCCCGCTCCCGGGTGGCAGAGGGCAGGCCCAATCCCTAGGTGCAGTCCCTGGTCGGGCTCGGAACAGGGCTGATTGGGGAGTTGGGCCGCCACCCCTGTCATGCACAGAGCAGGGAGATTGGGAGGTTGTGATGCCACCCTCAGTCACGATCAGGGTAGGGCCGATTGGGGGGTTGGGGCACCGCCCCCTGTCACACTCAAGGCAGGGTCAATGGGCAGGTTGCGGCACCACCCTGTCTCGCACAGAGCAGGGCCAATCCAGGGGTGGGGGAGCTCCCCCCTGTCACTCACAGAGCAGGGCCCATCAGGGGGGTTGGGGCTCCGTACCCTGTCACGCACAGAGCAGGGTCGATCAGGGGGTTGGGGAGCTCCCCCCTGTCACGCACAGAGCAGGGCCCATAGGGGGTTGGGGAGCTCCCCCCTGTCACGCACAGAGCAGGGCAGATCAGGGGGTTGTGGCGCCGCACCCTGTCACACTCGGTGCAGGGCCGATGGGGAGGTTATGGCTCTACCCCGTCACACACAGAGCAGGGCCCGTGGGGGGCGGTTGGGGCATCACCCTCTATCACCCACAGAGCAGGGCCGATCAGGGGGTTGGGGCGCCGCCACTGTCACACTCAGGGCAGGGCCAATGGGGAGGTTATGGCTCTACCCTGTCACACACAGAGCAGGGCCCGTGGAGGGCGGTTGGGGTGTCACCCTCTATCACCCACAGAGCAGGGCCGATCAGGGGGTTGGGGCGCCGCCACTGTCACACTCAGGGCAGGGCTGATGGGGAGGTTATGGCTCTACCCTGTCACACACAGAGCAGGGCCCGTGGGGGGGGGGGGGTGGTTTGGGGCGCTGTACCCTGTCACACACAGAGCCGCAGGGCGATCAGGGGGTTGGGGAGCTCCCCCCATCAGGCACAGAGCAGGGCTGATCAGGGGGTTGGGGCGCCTTCGCCTGTCATGAACAGAGCAGGGCCGATAGGGAGGTTGTGGCCCCGCCCCCTGTCACACACAGAGCCGCAGGGCGATCAGGGGGTTTGGGTGCTGCCCCCTGTCACGTTGATCCCGGTGCCGGGAGGCCTCACGGCTCCGCTGATCCCGGGGCTGGGAGGCATATTACCCTTTTACTCTATAGGATAGAGGCCTGGTGCACGGGTAGGGGCCGGCTGGTTTGTCCTGAAGGGTGTCCCGGATCAGGGTGGAGGTTCCCACTGGGGTGCCTGGCCAGCCTGGGTGAGGGGATGATGGCTGTTTGCAGCTGGCCACACACCCTTCAGGGTGGGGGTCCCCACTGGGGTGCCTGGCCAGCCTGGGTGAGGGGCTGAGGACTGTTTGCAGCTGGTCACACACCCTTCAGGGTGGTGGTCCCCACTGGGGTGCCTGGCCAGTCTGGGTGAGGGGCTGAGGGCTGTTTTCAGGCTGGCGGGTGACTGAAGCTCCCAACCGCTCCTTTTTTTCTTTTTATTCTGTGCCAGCTTTAGCTCTGAGGCTTGTCTCCAGCTCTGAGGCCTCCGCTGCTGAAAGCAGGTTTCTGGGCTTTTGTTTAGCTTCTATATTTGTAACATAGTTGCTTAGAGTTGCAGCTCCGAGGCCTGCAGCGGCAGGTGGGGAACGTTGGAGTCCTCCATCACTGAAGCAAGCAAGCCTCATGTTCGCTTTAAGCTGCCTGGCTGCCGGCCGCCATCTTGGCTGGCAGTTAATTTGCATATTGCCCTGATTAGCCAATGGGAAGGGTAGCGGTTGTACGCTAATTACCATGTTTCTCTTTTATTAGATAGGAGGATTACATTTTCTAAAGTGATTATAGCACTTTACACTCTAACCAACAGAGTTTACATGTTCCATTTGTTCCATTAATACTTGATATTATTAGATTTTTAAATTATTACAAAATAGTTTATAAAAGGCTATCACATTGTGGTTTTAATTTACATTTTTCCAATTATTGACCTAGATCACCTTTTCTTTTTTTAAGATAATTTTTTTTATACACATCATCCAAATAGGTTTCCTTTTCTCTGAAATACTTCTTTAGATTTCGCCCATTTAGAATGTGAATTGTCTATGTCCTATTGATTTGTGAATATTTTTAATGATCTCGGTACTAACCCGTTGACACATGCTGTGCAAACATCTCTCACTCTGAGATTTGCATTTTCACTCTCTTTCTGGTGTTTAAAAAAATATACTTTTATTGATTTCAGAAAGGAAGGAGAGGGAGATCAAAACATCATGATGAAAAAGAATCTTTGATTGGCTGCCGCCTGCACACCCCACACTAGGTATCGAGCCCACACCCAGGCATGTGCCCTGACCAAGAAAAGAACTATAACCTCCTGGTTCATAGGTTGATGTTCAACCACTAAGCCACACCAACTGGGCTCTTTATGATATTTTTTAATGAACAAAAGTTCTTTATTTTAATACAGTCACATTTATTAATCTTTTAAGATCAACACTATTTGTGACTTGAGAAATATCTCCCCACCCCAAAGTCATAAAGAGATCTACTTTATTCTGTTTGAAAATTGTATAGGTTGGTCGAAACCGGTTTGGCTCAGTGGATAGAGCGTCGGCCTGTGGACTGAGGGGTCCCGGGTTTGATTCCGGTCGGGGACATGTGCCTGGGTTGCGGGCACATCCCCAGTGGGGGATGTGCGGGAGGCGGCTGATCGATGTTTCTCTCTCATCGATGTTTCTGACTCTCTATCTCTCTCCCTTCCTCTCTGTAAAAAATCAATAAAATATATTTAAAAAAAAAGAAAAGAAAATTGTATAGGTTGGCTTTCATATGTAAGTCTTTAATAGACATGAAACTGACTTTAGTGTATAGTGTGAGGTATCTGTAAATTTTTTATATACGTCATATATTATGAGTACATGGTCACTTAATTGTTCTGGCATTATTTACTGAATTTTTCATTTTGCCACTAATGTGAAATGTCAACTTTCTCATTAATCATGTTTCTATATACATGTACATCTGTTTATGAATTCTATGTTCTGTTCTATTGGTCAATTCATTTATGATTGTCCAGTACCACACACACTGTCTTAATTACTACAATCTTAAGCTAATTAAAAAAATTAAAAAGTTTTATTAAGGTATACTTGACAAATAAAATGGTAAGATATTTAAGGTGTTGATCATGGTGATTTGCTACATGTATACATCCTGAAAGGATTCCCACAACTGAGTTAATTAACACATCTATCACCTCAGACATTTATTTTTTTGGGGGGGTGCAAATATTTAAGTTCTCTTCTCTTAGAAAATTTCAATTATATAATGCAGTGTTATCAACTACAATCAGCATATTTTATAGATTCTCAGGCCTCGCTCATCTTATAGCTAAAAGTTTGCATCTGTTTCTAAAAGTTTGACATTTTGCCACACTTTGTTGTTCTATTAGGAGTGTATTGGTAATTCTTAGGGTTTTGCTCTTAGGTTGGGATTTTTCTCTTTTTAATATATTTTTATTGATTTCAGAGAGGAAGGGAGAAGGAGAGACAGATAGAAACATCAATGATGAAAGAAAATCACTGATCGGCTGCCTCCTGCATGCCCCTCACTGGGGACGGAGTTTGCAACCTGGAGATGTGCCCTGATTGGGAATCAAACCCTGACCTCCAGCTTCACAGGTCAATGCTCAACCACTGAGCCAAGGTGGATGAGCTCCAGTTGGGATTTTGATGGGAACTGCAGTGACTCTTCTTTTGAGAAAAACTGATTGTTATAATTTTATAATATTGAATCTTCCAGTCTATGTACATAATGTATCTTTCCATTTTTTAGGTCTTCTTTCATCCATTAATTAATATACTTAATTTTATTATTAATTATGCCCTGCAATTATCACTTTCCAGAATTTAACATGCATTTTGTTTAGATTCTCTTGAGTCCCACAGCTAGTCTTTAAAATCTTAATATTTAATTACATTTATTACATTTTTCCTGCTTGTGGAAAAAGTTTGAGAGGGTTTTGCATCACTTGCAAAGAATATGATGCCAATGTCACAGACTATCTAACAAGCAAGTCAGGATGGGGAAACCAGATTATTTGCTCCTGCTAATTATGTCTTCATGATTTTGTGGAAAGTTTATCTCTGTAAATTCATACACATCTTTTGAAGCCAACTAGAAATACATTTTTGTGCTTCACACACACAAAGTACTTAGTAAATACTTAACTAATTCATTTATCATTTGGATTATTGACTATTCATTGCCCTCTGCTTTAATAGTATAATTGAAAACTGTCTAAAAAGGGCATGAATATACACATCAAGTAAAATATAACCAAATATTTTCAAGATGGCTGTTTGGTTTCAGAAAGCTTGCTTATAAAACCAATAAGATAACCTAGTGTTTTGTTTTTTGTTTTTGTTTTTTAAGAGAAAACAAAGAATAAAAGACTCTCAATATTTATGCCAAGTAATAAATGAGAGTTTCTGTCAGAAATGGGATGGATATTGGCTCTTTATCCTATAAGCTGTGGAAGGCTCAAGACTTGATCTATCGGCAATTACTGAATTTCTGGGAAAAAGAAAAGTATTCACAAGTAAGAAAAATAATCTGAAAAGACTGAAAGTTACCTGCAGAGTACAGTTCATCATCCTTATTATGTAGTCAAACTGCTGATGGTCTAGTATTGCCCGGTTTTGCTGGACGTGCAAACCCAGCTCGTCAGTGAGACACTGTCTTGCTGCCTTTCCTTTAAGGGCTCTCAATGCGGCAGGAAGGGTCTGAGGACAAGAGAGGCAGACGTGAACGACAGGCACCGCTGGGAAAATAAATTGTAATCTCACTGAAAGTTCAAGTGCATCCTGTAAGACACTTTAACAGTTATCAGAAATTAAACTCCTGGAAAAGAGCAGCTTCACTACTGAGGACAACTATAAAATACAGGATTTTTAGTTATTTTTATGTATAAGCATGAAAAATAAACAGAATTAGTTTATGTGTAATTACAACACAAACATGAACTACACTTAAAAAAACTCATCAAAACTCTAGTCACCAGATCACTTCTTTCAATAACCGGCCATGTCTCCATAGCAAGAATAAAAAGAAAAATTAAAATGACAAGAAATACAGGTGATTTTCTACTTTTAAACTGGGCAGCAATTTAATCACTAGTTTTAATTTATGACTGGAAAATTCTACAATCTCTTCTCAATACAACATCATAATAAAAAAAAAAAGAGAAAAGACTCAGAGCAACAAATAGATATCTTTAGGTTTATTCATTAAAAATCATCATTTCACTACTCATTAGAATGCCTCTGCCAGTTCACCATGCAAAGCCTAGTAAATATGCTTTACATAAAATAAGAATAGCTTTATGAATAAAGGAGCAAATAAGAAGGGAAGAAGCCTGAGAGTAGGAGGGCATGGGATTTTTAGAGGCAGGTATAAGAAACAGGATGGGACAGCTGGAAGCAAGAGAATAAAAGAAAGTCTAACACTTCAGCCATAGGAAAAAGGGGAAACTAAACAACCTCAAAACAGAAAGAGATAATGGCTGGAGAAACCAAGATGGCGGCATAGGTTAACGCCAGAGATTGCTGCCTCGAACAACCACTTCAAAAAACAACTAAAAGACGGAACGGACATCATCCAGAACCACAGGAAGGCTGGCTGAGTGGAAATTCTACAACTAGGAGGAAAGAGAATATCATATCCAGACTCAGAGGAGGCCCAGTGCTGAAGTGAAATACTAAGGTGCGGAGTGTCCGCGGAGCGGGCTGGAGGCGGAGGGCGCGGTTGTTGTTTTCATTCGGGAGGGAGTTTCAGATTCTGAGCTCCAGATCCAGGCGAGTCTCTAGGGACCCAGACTCAAACAGGAGAAGCGGGACTGTCTGGCTTCGGTCGGAACTTGAAGGCAGCTTTCTCTCCGAGGTTTGCAGCAGTTGCTGGGACTCTGTGAGGCAGAGCCCCTAGGGATGGAACTGAGAGCAGCCATAACTGCTCGCTCCGGCCCGCCCTGTAGATCCCTGGGGACCTGCCCCGCCCAAGCCCTGCGCAGAGCCATTTGCCGGATAGCCTCAGGCAAACGCTAGATTAGCACTGCCCTAGAGATCCAGCACAGAAGCTCTCCCACTGCAGACACAGCGGACTCTCATAGCCAGTTAGCCTGGAGGTCAAATCACCCCCAGTATTGCCGACAAAAATCAAGGCTTAACTACAACAAGACTGCGCACAAAGACCACTAGGGGGTGCACCAAGAAAGCATAAAAAATGTGGAGACAAAGAAACAAGACAAAACTGTCAATGGAGGATATTGAGTTCAGAACCACACTTTTAAGGTCTCTTAAGAACTGTCTAGAAGCCGCCAATAAATGTAGTGAGATCCTCAAGAAATCTAATGAGACCCTCCATGTTGTGATAAAGAACCAACTAGAAATTAAGCATACATGGACTGAAACAACGAATATTATACAGACTCCCAACAGCAGACCAGAGGAGCGCAAGAATCAAGTCAAAGATTTGAAATGCGAAGAAGCAAAAAACACCCAACTGGAAAAGCAAAATGAAAAAAGAGTCCGAAAATACGAAGATAGTGTAAGGAGCCTCTGGGACAGCTTCAAGCGTACCAACATCAGAATTATAGGGGTGCCAGAAGATGAGAGAGAGCAAGATATTGAAAACCTATTTGAAGAAATAATGACAGAAAACTTCCCCCACCCGGTGAAAGAAATAGACTTACAGGTCCAGGAAGCGCAGAGAATCCCAAACAAAAGGAATCCAAAGAGGACCACACCAAGACACATCATAATTAAAATGCCAAGAGCAAAAGACAAAGAGAGAATCTTAAAAGCAGCTAGAGAAAGAAACTCAGTTACCTACAAGGGAATACCCATACGACTGTCAGCGGATTTCTCAACAGAAACTTTGCAGGCCAGAAGGGAATGGCAAGAAATATTCAAAGTGATGAATACCAAGAATCTACAACCAAGATTACTTTATCCAGCAAAGCTATCATTCAGAACGGAAGGTCAGATAAAGAGCTTCACAGATAAGGAAAAGCTAAAGGAGTTCATCACCACCAAACCAGGATTATATGAAATGCTGAAAGGTATCCTTTAAGAAGAGGAAGAAGAAGAAAAAGGTAAAGATACAAATTATGAACAACAAACATGCATCTATCAACAAGTGAATCTAAGAATCAAGTGAATAAATAATCTGGTGATCATAATAGAATCAGGGACATAGAAAAGGAATGGACTGACTATTCTTGGGGGGGAAAGGGGTGTGGGAGATTCGGGAAGAGACTGGACAAAAATCGTGCACCTATGGATGAGGACAGTGGGTGGGGAGTGAGGACAGAGGGTGGGGCAGGAACTGGGAGGAGGGGAGTTATGGGGGGGGGAAAGAGGAACAAATGTAATAATCTGAACAATAAAGATTTAATTAAAAAAAAAACACAGAAAGAGGCGTGGGGTCATTTGTTGTAACGGTCAAAACCTTACCTGCTTTACTAGCCCTTTGTAACAGATGTTCAGAACTATGATGAATCACTAAGAAAAGGTTACATTATGTTTAGCGTGTTTTATTAAAGAAGGCAAGAAAATCTGCTTTAACGAGGCACATTTAAGTTGAATACCACTTATCCAACCGGATTCTTTGCCAGAAATATAATTATATTTAAAATGTTAATCATGTATGGTGTCAGATGGATAACAGACTTATCAGGGTAATCACTTTGTAAGTTACAGAAATGTCTAATCACTATGTTTTACACCTGAAACTAATGTAATATTGTGTGTGAACTGTAACTGAAAAATTAAAATGTTAAGTTCCTAGGTAATATGCCAAAATAGGACTTAGTGAACAATGTTAAAAGTTTGAGGGAAACAATGACTTTCAATATTTGTCTGGTAGCCATGTAATTAGGCTTGGCTAAGATTTTACAGTCTCCAGGGGTGGGCAAACTTTCTGACTCGAGGGCCACAATGGGTTCTTGAACTGGACCAGAGGGCCGGAACAAAAGCATGGATGGAGTGTTTGTGTGAACTAATATAAATTCAAAGTAAACATCATTACATAAAAGGGTACGGTCTTTTTTTTTATTTTTAGTTTTATTCATTTCAAAGGGGCCGGATCCGGCCCGCGGGCTGTAGTTTGCCCACGGGTGTCCTAGACATTGTTCATCAAAACACTTGATAAAGAAAAAGGTTGAAATTAGAGAGGTCAGTTAGCAAGTTAAACATGTAAATCTGAAAGGGAAATGATGAATTACACGTGGCAAAGATAGCATTTTATTACCTTTTCAGTCTCCAATGTTTTATTTTCAAATATGAATGAGATGCAGTTTCTAACAACTTCCAATCTCTGTGCACTGTTGAAAACTGTTTTCACCTTATCCATTATCGAAACTAGTAAAGGAATATAAAGAAAACAAGTAAATTAAACTCCCCTGGCAATTACAAAAGCAAGGGGAAGAGTACTGGTTTAAGCTTATATGACTGTTTTCATGATTGACACTTAGAATTATTTGTTTCCCTTGTTACATGGCATTGAAGGTATTCCATTTCATTATTTTGATTATATTTTCACGTTTTAAAGTGTCAGGCTAGTCAATGGCTTATTAAGGATAATTTCACAGGAAAGATTCCAATGATACACTTAACTCATGCAAATCAATTAATATTTCATAGTAAAAATCACAGTAAGCAAAAGTAAACATCTATTTTAACTTTAATTGTAAACAAACTGATATGTGTTTGGGATACAAGATCATGACAAAAATAGCTACTGTAAGAGAATTACTAATGAAAAAAAGAGTTGATATTTCTATGATATTACCAAAGAAAAACCACATGCCCCTCAAAATTAGATTCTCAGAATGGGAAAGAATATTTGCAAATCATGTATCTGATAAAGGACTTGTATAAAGAATATACAGAGAACACTTAACTCAGTAATAAAAAGACAAATAGCCCAATTAAAAAATGGGCCAAGGATCTGAACAGACATTTGTCCAGAGAAGATATAATAATGGCCAATAAGCAAATGAAAAGATGCTCTGCATCATTAGCGAATGTGGAGAAACTGGAACACCCATACATTGCTGGTGGGAATGTTAAATAGGACAGCTGTTTTGGAACACAATCTGGCAGTTCTTCAAAACGTTGAACACAGACTTATATGAAACAATTCCACACCTAGGTATATACCTAAGAGAACTGAAGAGATATGTCCACACAAAAACATACACATGAATGCTCACAGCAGCATTACTAATAGTAGCAAAAGGAGAAATAATCAAATATCCATCAACTGATGAATGAATAACAAAATGTGACATACAGATGGTCCTCAACTTAGGACAATGGTTCAAGTTATGGTTTTCAACTTGATGATGGTGCAAAAGCAGTGAGCATTCAGTAGAAACTGTACTTCAAATTCTGAATTTTTATCTTTCCTAAGCTAGCTATGTGTGGTAGGATACTCTCTCCCAATGCTGGGTAGTGGCAGTGAGCCACAGTGATCATGAGGGTAAACAACCAATACTCTACAGGGTACTCTGTTGCCAGTGGTTTTTGGATGCTGTGTTTCTCAGCATGTTTAAGGTAGGCTAGGTTAATATGATGGTCAATAGGCTAGGGGTATTAAATGCATTTTTAAAAAAGATTTTTTATTGATTTTTTAGAGAGAAAGAGAGGCAAGGAGAGGAAGAGGGAGAAGGAAAGGAAGAGAAAAAGGGAGAGGGAGAAGGAAAGGGAGAGGGAGAGGGAGAGGGAGAGGGAAAGGGAGAGGGAGAGGGAGAGGGAGAGGGAGAGGGAGAGGGAGAGGGAGAGGGAGAGAGAGAAATGTCAATGTGAGAGTGAAACATCAACAGGCTGCCTCCTGAACATCACGTCTCAGAGATCAAGTCCACAACCAGGCATGTGCCCTGACTAGGAATTGAACTGGCAACCTTTCAGTGTATGGAATAACACCCAACCAACTGAGCCACACTGGTCAGGGCTTAAAGGCATTTTTAGCTTATGATATTTTAAACTTAAGATAGATTTTTCAGGATGTAATCCCATTTGTAAGTCCAGGAGCATCTGTATAGCCATAGAATGGAATAATATTCAGCCATAAAAACAGTGAAGTACTGACACATGTGATGTGGATAAACTGAAAATATTATGATAAATGAAAGAAGCCAGTAACAAAAAAGATCACGTTATAGAACTCCATTTATATAAAATGTCCAGAATAGGCAAATCTATAAAGACAGGAAGTAGATTATTGCCTAAAGCTAGGGAAAGAGTGATTTTTAGGGGAAAATTATACCCTGCTAATGGGCATGGGTACATCTATTTGAGATAATGAAAATGTTCTGAAGTTAGAGAAAATGGTTGTATGACTCTGTGAATATACTAAAAGCCACTAAACTGTACACGTTAAATGGGTGAGTTTTATGTATGTGAATTATATCTTGACACAGCTATTTTAAAAAAGGATTCTATAGTAGTGGCAGTTAGATGAATGGCTACCCTTTGTGAGAGGCAGTGAATGGAACAATACTTCTGGATGTTGGGAATGCTCTGATTCCGGTTACTTGAGTTTTTGTGTCTTCTGTCTTGATAAGAAGTTACTTTTAAACACACAGAGAAATACATACCAACAGGTGGACCTGCTGGCACAACACACTTCTTGTCCACTCGTGAAGCAGGAGGTGCATTCTGGTTCTTAGCAAGATTCTCCTGTATCAATTCCTGTACCCGGGTTTCATTAATCTTTGGGAAAGGAAGAATATGAACTCGCAAGTGGGATCCTTCTGTGGGGCGTGGAACTTTCTGAAATGCCATATGAGGGTTTGGGTTCTCCTGCAATATCAAACACAGGTACGATTACGCAGAAGTTAAAATAATGGCAGACTGTCAGGAAGGGAGTGGGAGCTGAGAGGGAACAAGCTGCAGTCAGATGAGTACCTGTACACTCAGATACATGCCATAGAACAGAGCCCCAGAGTCTTACTTCAGCAGCATCAGAAACAGCTGCCCCCCCCCCTTCCCCTTTCATGAACACGTTTTCACTTGATTTCTAGGTCTTCTTGCTATGTCTTTATTTTTTATCTCCCTAATCTCTTAACTACGTGACTATCCCAGGGCTCAGACCTTGGGCTTCTCTTCTATTTATACTTACTTCCTTGGTGATAATTTCCAGCTTCATATCTTTAAACCACAAAAACACCAAGAACTCACAGATTTTTATCTCCACCTGAGCTTTCTCTTGAACTCCATGCCCATATATTCAATATAAGTATTTCCATCTGGATTTAAATATCATCTTATATGTCCAAAATGGAGCACTTAATCTCCACCTTTCCAAATCTGTTTTCTGCAGTCTAACCTCTTCCGTATATGGCATGTTTATTTTTCCAATTACTCAGGTGAAAAGCTGAGTCACCTTAATGCCTTTCTGTAACACCCAATTATCCATTCCTCTGCAAACCTCTGGACGCTGCCTTTAAAGCATGTCTAAATCTGACCACTTTCCAACACCTTGGGTCAAGCCAACATCTCTCCTCTACTACAGGACCACGTCTCCTCACGGGCCTCCCTGCTCCCACCATTGCTCCCTCGGCTGCTCCATTCTTAACACCACAGGCAGAATGAACCAAAGTTAAATCACCACCAACCACTCTGTTCGATCAAACAGCTCTTTATCTAACTCAGAGTAAAACCCAAAGTTTCCACAATAATTTACAAGGCCCCACAAGATCTGACTTTTCTATGCGACCATGTCCTACTACTGTCTCTTCCTTCATTCTGCTTGACATTCAGGCCTTCTTGATCCTGACCCAAGGCCTTTGCATTTAACTCCCACCTCTTCGGAATGCCTGTTCCCCCACCGATGTACTGAACCCTCTCTCCCTTTCTGCATTTCTTTCCTCAAATGCCACCTTTCTTGGCCACCCTATGTAACTTTATCTCCCCAACACACACCCTAGCCCCTTATTATATTTTCCTCCTTAGCACCTAACCACCTTCTCACATACTCTAAATCTTATTTAACTTGACTGTCTATCCTTCTCTCAGTAACATGAAGCTCCACAAGGGCAGACTTTTCAGTCAATTAAAAAAACTTTTTTTATCCTCTCCATCTAGAGATTGCCTGGCATGTAGCAGGACCCTAAGCTACCTCCTACTGTATCCTAACAAACGGGATACAATGTTGAGCACATATTAGGATTGTCATAATTAAATTAAATGTGTCATGGATTTTGATCCAGTCACCTAGTTAAGTAGGATTATATTTCAAATACTACAGGCAGAGTGAAATCCATCTCTTTATCAAGTTCTCTAGGGAAGGCTGCTTTACAACCATTTTGAGACGAATTCTAGCATTTATTATCCTTTGTAACCAGAAAATTCCTCCTCCCCCAAAAGAACCTATATTATTCAAGTTGTAGATTAAGGTAATCACTACCCTATGCATTTTCTGACAGTTAAAATGGCCACTGCCATCGTGTATTAGATTTTCTCCCCACAATTCTTTTTGGTTATTTGGCCCAGACCCAGCAAAAAGAAAGGTTGGGCCACAGCAGATGATGTAGGAAGCACATCTCAGCAATACAATGGAGATAATTAATATTCCTTTAAAGTGTCACAAAGCCTCGGTCCCCTTTTTTGCTCTGCTCACTATGTAATACTGGATAAGTAACTCTGCCTCAGGTACACACTCATGCTTCTTTTAAAAGGTTCCTGAGAAGTTGAAATTAGATAGAAAACTTGTTCTGGCCAGAGCAGCCCTCATACACACTTTGTATTCCCCACCTTATGTCATTAGCAAGGACAGGGAAGAATAAATACGTAAGTTCCTACGCCAAGACTTCATGATCACCACTTTCCAAACTATATGGTGACATATTCCTGTTCTAAAATTATTCCTGGATTAACACCAACATCACTGGACTATAGTTTATAAAATGGCCCTTTTCAAATAGCATATTTGTTTTTCTCTGTTCTTTAGGCCCAAGTCTAAGGTATGTTTTCAAAAGTTATACATATAAATTTTCTAAAATCCCTTGGGAAGATATGTTTTTCAGGATGGGGAGGTAATTCACATGCATTTTAAGGTTTAAATCAGAATCATTTAAAATATAGTCTTCACTACTTTTGTTACTATTGACACTTGTTTTTTTTATAATAAAAATTAAGACTTTAAATATATTTTCCATGATGTAAGTAATATTCATTTCAACAAAGTTTGAAACATGAAAAAATTAAAGTAGAAATCTTAGTGATGTCAGATTTTCTAGCTATATTTTCTCTTTTTCTCTTTTCCTATATGTGCTTCTACCTTGCTCCAAAAATGACTTAAAGTGGGTTAAAAAAAGAATACACATATTGCTCAAAATTCTATAATGTGCTAAGTTCATATTAAACTTTATAAGGCAGAACTGAGATCCGAAAATAGTCAAGGCTATTCTGAAGAAGAGTAAGTGGGGAAATAAAACTTTCTGGATATCAAAACTCTTAAATCTTTAATAACATAGTATGTCGATTGGTATTAATAATGGGCTTAAAAAAACTAATGGAATAGAGAGCCCAGAAATAGGACTATATGTGAAAACATGATAGAGATGGGAGGCACTATAATTCAGAGGGAAAGACTGGACAATTCAATGAGAGAGGGAGTATAATAAGTACTTTTAATTCATGGTCTCTGATGTTGGACCACCTGGGTCAAATCCCAGTTTAGCACTGTGATGCGGTGCAGTTTATTTTAGTTCCCTCATCTGTAATGAAGATAATAATATGGTACCTACTTCATAAGGTTCTTGTGAGGATAGAATGAGTTGTCAAAGAAAAGCTTTTAGAACGAATACATGCATGTGCACATACACACACATACACACTTCCCCAGAATAATTCTGAAAGTCTAGGACACATTCATTTGAATAAATATTTATTCACTGCATATTCTCTGGCATGACACCAGGCCTCTAAAATCTTTTCCCCAAAATTCACATATCACCAGCTACTTGTATTCTAGCAGCAATAAAAATAGTACTAAAAAGCAGTTTAAATAGAAATCACTAATTAAAGAAAAGCTATTGCTTTTAGTCATTAATAGTGTGTTTTTTCTCATAAGCAATTTGAAATATTATAAAACAAATCCATACACAATTCAGAATAACAAGCATGTTTTAAAGCAAAGTTCAAAGATGAGGCTATCCTGTAACTGAATAGATAGTCTACATAAAAATTCAGGCAATGGGTTAAAGTTACTGAATTATAATATATTCAATTGTGCTTAAAAGATTTAAAAAAGGCTCATGCCCCCAAATCTAGCATGTTTTGGTTCTCTGGCTGCTGTGTCTGTGCATTGCTGCCCCCTAATGGTCAGTGTGGTAAATATAAAGGACTATATTCACCACCTTATGCCGGGCTTTGTCACATTAGGACTTCTGAGAAGACAGCAGAAATGATGGGAAGTTTAAGGGTCACTGAACGCTACAAATTAGAAACATCTGCTCTTACTCAAAACTCCAAATGCATGTGGGCAAGTCCCTTGAAGATTACTGAGCTCATTAAAAACTGCAGCCTAATTTTGTGTTGAAACAATGAAATTCATTATTTTCCAATAGAACAAAAAAGCAGCCAAATTGTCAGTTCTAATTGCAGGGAAATGCAAATGCGAAGTAATAATCAAGGAGTTACACAACTGAGCATTTATAGTGAATATGGTAACAATTTTGTCCAAAGCATCCATGATGAACTGCCCAAGAAAGCTAGCAAAATGCACTATTGCTTAGAGGGAATTTTGAAGTTGGATAATGATTTTCAAGGAATGTTTCCATAATCCTGCTATAAGGGCATATGATAGTAATGGGAAGTACGATTTTCTCAGACTTGAAAAATGACATACATACCATCTTGTATGGAAACATGGATTTTTCTCTTTTCTTGTCAAGCTAAATGAGATTATGCCTAGGGCCTAAAGAAAATGAGGCTGAGAACAACTTCAAATAAAAGCACAGCAAAGCAAAGCAAAACAAAAAACCCCAACCCCTACTGGAAATTCAAAGTAGGCAACTACTGCATTGGGGGGAAAATTTCCTCCTACACATTGGTCTCAGCAGTGAATGACAAATCAAAGTAACCTTGTTAGAGGTTACCAAGTTTTCCATATTAATTTAGTCATTTAGTAATTATTTAATATGCACCAGTTGTACCTAGAGCTATGTAGGGTAGCAAGTTACACAAATCCTTTTAAATTCCACTGAAACCAACACTATCACTGGACTAAGTTAACACTGACAAAATGTAACTAAACTTTTTAGAGTTGCCTGGCTGTGAACACAGTATTGATGGAATGAAATATTCTAAATTTCTTATGTTCATAGGCCCGGGGTGGGCAACCCCTGGCATGGGTGCCAAACATGGCATGCTAGTAACTTTTGCTGGCACGCGAAACCCTCTCTATATAATCTTCCATTTACAATTTTTTCTTAATATCGACTTTTTTATTTTTCAGATAAATTCAGTGTTGGTGCATCTTAGATAAATAAATAATTTTACATAACAAGTTATCTTAAAGACCATAGACATGGATTGACCAGAGAGGGGAAGAGCAATTTCTATGCCTCTGCCTTAACTCTCCCTGCCTTCCTAGATCAGACCAGTGTTTTGGTTTCATCCACATCTGCTTGTGAATCTTTGTTCTCAGTGATGAATTTTGTTAAGTCTCGTAATAGAAGTAGCCTGACGGATGAAAGTAGTAGCTCGTGCATATCTCTGAAGGTCACGAAATATAAACCTGATCATCAGTGATGCAGTAGCAAAAGTCCCACTGATAATATCAAACGGAGTCATAAAGTTTTCTGTTGGACTACCAGTGTACATGTATACATTAAAAAATAAATGTATTTTTCATCATCATATACCATGTTTTTGTCACTCGAATGAATTTTATTATTTCTTCAAGGTTCTTCACATACATACACCTTAAGAGATATGAAGTAGAAGTAACATGTTCTCGTTCTCAAAAAATTAGGGTTGGCACGCAGAAGAATTTTGAGTCAGAGATTTTGCTGGTTTTGGCACGCACTCACAAAAAGGTTGCCCACCCCTGTCATAGGCCTTTCAATGATCATCTAATTGAATTAATGTCTCATCCTTAATACAAATAAATTTGGTGTATGACTTGAATATCTAATGTGCTGGTTGCCTAATACAGGGTTTCTCAACCTTGGCACTATTGACATTTTGGGCTGAATAATTTTTTTGGAGGGTGAGTGTCTTGTATATTGTAAGATGTTTAGAAGCATCCCTGACCTCTACCTACCAAAGCCAGTAGTACACCCACTCCAGTTGTGACAACCAAAAATGCCAAATTTCTGGGGGGAAGGGATTATCCTTGTTGAGAAACACTGTTCTAACTCATGATTATAGCTGGAAGCTTCATATTCTAATACAAGTACTATTTTTGTTGTTGCTGTTAATCCTCATCTGAGGATGTTTTTTCCATTAATTCTCAAAGAGAGGAAAGGAGAGGGGGAGGGGAAGAGACAGAGAAAGGGGAGGGGGAGAGAGAGAGAGAGAGAGAGAGAGAGAGAGAGAGAGAGAGAAGGGAAGAAACTTTGATGTGAGAGACACATTGATTGGTTGCCTCCCACACACACCCTGATGGGGACGGGGATTGAATCTGCAACCCAGGTATGTGCCCCTGACTGGAATCAAACTCAAGACCCTCCAGTTCGAGGACTGACACTATAACCACCACATCAGCCAGGACTAAGACAAGCACTATTTTTATAAGTAATCAGGAAGCATATAGTGACTAGCTAAGAGACCTATATTCTCACTCACCTATTGACATGCAAATTAAAACCATAATAAGATACTACCACACACCTATTCGAATGGCTAAAAACAAAAAACTAAGGATACAAAGTGTTGCTGAAGATAGGAAGCAAATGAAACTGTCATATATTGCTGGAGGAAATGCAAAAATGATAGAGACACCACGGAAGTATCTTAGTTCTTCTTTGATTTCAAAAAGGAAGGGAGAGGGAGAGGGAGAGAGAGATAGAAACATCAATGATGAGAGAGAATCATTGACCAACTGCCTCCTGTATGCCCCACACTGGGGATCTAGCCTGCAACCCGGGCATGTGCCCTGACCGAGAATTGAACCATGACCTCCTGGTTCATAGGTTGATGCTCAACCACTGAGCCACACTGTTTTGGCACTTAGTTCTTATAGAGTTAATGTTCTGTTACCAGTATGCTACTCCTAAATATTTACTTAAGAGAAGTGAAAAATTATGTACTAGTACGTACAAAAACCTATGCAAATGTTTAGGGTGGTTTTATTCATAATTTCCAAAACTGTCCTTCAGTTGGTCAACATATAAAATAAAACTTTGGTACACTCTTGCAATGGCATGCTATTCAACAATAAAAAGGAATTAACAACAGATTTAAGTAGTGACATGGGTGGATCTAAAATGCATTATGCTAAGTGAAAGAAATCAAACTCAAAAAACTACATAATGACATTATGGAAGAGGGAAAAGTACACAGACAGAAATCATATCAGTTGCCAAGAGTTTGGGGTGGTGGGAGAACATGACTATAAGGGCACATTAGGGAAATTTTTGGAGTAAAATAAATAGTCCATGTTCTCACTGTGGTGGTGGTGGTTGTATACTTCACTCATTTGTCAAAACCCATAGAACAGTACATTTAAAAAGGGCAAATTTTACTATGATGAGAATTTATCATTGTAAAGTTGACTTAAAAATGCACAAACAAACCAGACAGGATGGGGGAAAGAGTATGATTTTTATGCTTTGGGTTGGGACCTTCATTTTCTCATAATAATCTAAACAAGTTGTTTATGTTTTGATTCTTTAAGAATAAGATGATCACAAGGTTTTACTTCATTCCTATAGCAACAACAAAAACATCCCTTTATGCACAATTAGCAGAGAGTACAGATATCATCCATGTAGACTAAATTTGCCTGTTAGTGAAATTAACTTTCTGCAGAAATATAAAGGGTGTAGATCTTACATGATTTACAATGGCAATTCCTATAGTTGGGATTTGTTCTCCTGTTAGGATTTAAAAACCTATTTGTTTCCATTTTGGGCAATGAAATACTGGTAAAGGACAAATAAAAATCTCATATTATTTTATAAGGAAGTCCAAGTGCTCTCATTTACCCCTTTACTTTTAAGAAAACTGTCAGACAAATTATACCATGTAGCTAATATTTATGTACTACTGCAGATGCAAAACAAGTTAAAAAAAACTGCACTATATAAAACAGTAAAACACATATCCAACTAATTACTCGATGCCATAAAATGGAAGTTTTATAAAGTTCTTGTCCTGGCCTATTTTAAAATTCTCATTTTGTGTGCAGTTAGTGGTCCTTTATGAGTGTATATCAAGAATCATAGGGATAGAGCGGTAAGTAACTAAATGTGCTGTCATTCAGACATTGAAGATTCTGAAAGCCAAGGTGGGTGGACCCAGTATTGTCAACTGGGCAAGGAAAGAAAAGCTGTAAAAATGTATAGCCAATAATCTTCATGGTATAAACCTTATTAATGCTTACCCAATTTGTCTGTAATGGAGTTATTCCTTTTCTTTCCCTTCATTCCACTTTCCCATTCCCCCCCTCCACCAGTCACCAAATACATTTTTTTAAATTATTTAGGGAGCTCCAGAAAGTCAAATAGCAGCTAAACCCAGTTACAATTCACCCTACTCACATTTATTTGCTCACATTCCTACAATTCATTCCTACTCACTAAGAAGCAATATAAAGGAGTGGCAAGAAGAAATTGAAAAATTAAGGCCCATTTTTGAGGTATTTCAAAGGGAAGTAAAGGAGAGATGCTAGATACACATATCAAACCTCAGTGCAATAAAGTATTTACAAACATCAGAATGGAACCACCAGGTCCCGATTATAACCCAATAATAAGAAAACAGTCAAATGATATGATTGGCTCTTGCTTACCAGAGGGAATTCTAGAAATTTGATTTAAAAAAGAACACTGACTAGTTAAAAATGGAAACATCTGGCTGATTTCCCTCGCATTAAAACCATCCTTCCTCCCTCCCCTCAACTTCCTGCATGACTATCGTGCTCTGCTTTCCAACTTTGTCAAGTATTTACTTCAGGAATGTTGGGATCATCAAGGACTTTAAATTCTTAAAACTAGAAAGAGTTATAGAAAGTCTGATGACAATCTATTGGGATATTCTCAAATTCTCACTCATCATGTATCCTCCTCTAAAGGATATTAGGGGAATCATGTACCTAGAAAATGCTGGCAATAGTAGATGCTGAATAAGTACATACTGAATGAATGGAATTAATGAAATGAAATGAAATAGAATTGGACTGTGGGAGGAAAGAAGCCCAATAAGTGCTCAAGAAATGTAGAGTTCATTTGAAGGGCGATTCCATACAGTCCCTCGTGATGACTTCTTTAACAGTGTTAAAGGACAGGGGCTGTTCATGCTTTGCATTCACCTTTAAGAATACATAAGTAGTAGATATTTTACTGCAGTTTTCTTTTTTGTGTTGGCTTCGTGTTAGCTATGTATCACAAAATTTAAGGTCTAGAATGGCAAGAAAAAATTTATTTCATTTCTGCACTGAAGTGGCTTGGTATACTCCCTAACGTGCATTGTGTATTCAGTCTTGTAACAGGACAAACGTGTGTCAGAAGCCCAGCTCTGGTCACTTACTGGCTAAAAAATGTTGCAGTTCTAGAATAGGTTTGCAAAGATCTAAGAAATAAACATTCGGTATTAAAGGAATGAGTCCCAGAGTATTAAACACTGACTCCCAGTTAATGTTTTTTTACTTTTTGAAATATATCAATAAATCATTCCAAGTGGGCAAGGAAAAAAGCTTTCTAATATTCAGTTTCCTCACTTATCAACATCAATATCACTATCTACCTCACAGGGTACAGGGTAACTTCCAAGATCATATGACAAAGTACGTTAAAGTGCTTTATAAAGAACAAACTATAAAATCAGCCATTGGAAATATCACATTTTTTCCAGTTGAAGATGAGCCAGCCTAATGGAGTGAACGAACATCAACTTAGGAATTGGATAGATAATAATTCCTGAATTTAAAATCTGGATTCAATTACTTAATAGCCATTTACAATCCTGAGCCAATTATCCCCAGTAAATGGGGGTAATGACACCTATATCTTACATAACTGATATGAGGATTAGAGATGATATACTATGTGCTTAATCCCATTCCTGGCATGTTGCTTTAAACACTATTTATTATTACAATAAGCCAATAGAACTGTCTCATGTGTTCATGCTATACATTAGTTGTACACAGCCATCATAAATGGCAAAGACCAGCACAGAACACAAGTTTTCCTTCTGACAGAATTTTCCCCAAGTTCTAGTATACTAATCAAGAAATAGATTAGTTATAGTATTGGACATTTATATGTGGAATGTAGGGCATCCACCCAAAGGATACATTTTAAAGTAACTTCAGAAATAAAATTTATAAATAATTGAATAAAGAAATACAATTTGGTTCTCAGATTTTGAAGGGATGTGACTAATAATGACCCAACATCCAAAAAGGTGAACCTATGCAAATAATTAAGTTAAACAATACCAGGATATGGGTTCCACATCCTTCTTAACTATTCTCCTGAAAAATATTTCCACCTTAGCTAGTTTGGCTCAGTGGATAGAGTGTCAGCCTGTGGACTGAAGGGTCCCGAGTTGGGGGCTTGATCCCCAGTGTGGGGTGTGCAGGAGGCAGCTGATCAACGATTCTCTCTCATCATTGATGTTTCTATCTCTCTCCCTCTCCCTTCCTCTCTGGAAAAAAAAAAGATGGAAAAATACTTCCCTCAACTTTCCCCTTACTTTCCTTTTTTTAGTAAAAGGATTTGACTCTGTAAAAGCTTTATAAGCAGAGGGAGGAGTTATAATCATTAGCCATTTTTCCACATGCACATAACCGCCCTGTCATGTTAGGTTATCTTCTTTCTTGGCATCCAAATTATTATTTCACACGTTACCAATGTGAAATATTAATCTTTTACACTTATTGCATTTCTGTTATATGGAGAATATTTTCACCCTTGAGTTTTTATAGTTGGTGACTGGACAATCTGCTGTCTTTTAGCATTTCACGCCCTGTCCGTTCAAAACAATTCAATTCAAATCATTTTCCTGATCCAGTGGACCCTCACTATTAAGCTAAAGCAGAGGGCATGGGGCAGTTGTGTCTGAGGTAGTTCTGGTCTCCAATGGGTATAATATTTATGTCTTAAAATGCCCAAATTTACTCTTATGAAGATAGAAACCTAAATGAAAATCACAATGAGGGCAAATGACAAATGGAAAATTGTAACTAAGAAGTTTTTATAATGCAATAATTGAGAGGAAAATCATTTTTAAAAAAGATCTATTTTGATGCACAGTAGCAACCGTAATATCTTATTAACTTATCGTCCCAAAGGTCTGAAGTTAGAACAAGAATATTATCACTGGAAAGATGAAGCTTTTCAGTTTCTCAAACAAAATACTTAATTAGCACTTTAAAAACTAATGACTGTCTAAATAAATATACTTACTTACATTTTTGAACAGTTGCTCAGCAAGTTCTCTGACATGCTTTATCATCTTCAGTGGGTTATTTTCTTCAACTTTAATTCGCTCTACTTCAAAAGCTACCAGCTTAAAAAAAGAATGAAATGGCAAAACATCAATTCTAAGATATGCTGAATTAGAAAATTGTGTGATAATTTCATACAATTAGGAAACCAAGAAGCATCCAAAATATATACTATTACTAAAATAATATTTTAGATTTTTGCTGAGCTTCACCTCTATAATAGATGCATGGAGTCTATCCAGTCATTGGATGTCCAGTGGTCTCTCCCTGATGATTTAGGGCCCTATTTCCTCTTGGAAAAGTCATTTCTGGAACTCAGAGACCCTTTCATTCTCCAGGCCTCACTTAGATATTTCTCACTTTGAGAAGTGTGGGTGGTCAGAAAGTCACCAAACAGGTCCCTAACTCACAAAACACGAACCAAATGTCAGGTCACTCAGATGCTGGTTCCAGCTCTGCTGTAGGAACAAGATGATCTTTAGGCTCCTTCCAGTTCTCAAATTATATAAACTCTAATCCATGTCCCTACTAATGAAATAGCTGGGAGAACTGGGAGAGTGTGTATATTTGGAGTAGAGAGAAGAGTACTGACAGGAAAAAAATGTGTGAGGAGGAGGGGGTAGATGGATGAATTTTTTAAAAAGGGTATAAGATATTTTCTTCTAGGAACTACTAGATTTACTGGAATAGACCGACATATAAAGCCATGACTTCACCTATTCTAGGCCAGGATTCAGAAAGACTGTCAAACCAGGGCAAACACTTTTCTTTCTAACAGGCCTATTTGATGGAGTGTGGGGATAAGCTGCTTCTCAAAGCTTCATAATCCTGTCATGTGGTAGGTTGCCCAGGCTAAATGAGAACAAGGATCGCTTTCCCAGAAGCACACAACACTTTCCTACAAAAACACATTCTAATGCAAACCAACTAAGTGGCTAAAGGTACTAGACAAGAAATTACTTAGGTCTGATGTCTCACTGCTTTTAAGCACTTGACAAGTATACATATGAACTAGTTTGCAAGTAACATCAACAAGATGCCAAAAATCATCACTGCTGGCAGAACCTAGAACAAGATGAACATTAAGAGATGCAATAGGAATCTTGGACAAGGTCCTTGACTTATCATTGTTTCTAATCTAATGTTTCTAACCTAAAGGATATAAAAGCACATAATACAAGATAAGCTGCCAGATGAAGTAAGAGATACAAAATAAAGCTCAATGCAGACTAGTAGACTTCCAATGTACTTTGGGGAGGTGGTGAGATAAGAGCAAAGTATGAAGAATGGACGGTCATGGTCAGATTGAAATGTAGAGTGAGGGCACTCCAGGCAAGGGAAGGACGTACAAAAATAGTCAGAGGCTGTAGCAAGCAAGTTTTAAAAAAGTAATTAATACGAATTATTAGTTGTGATGAAACTGCCAGAGGGAAGAATTTGGATAGAAAAGAAAAGGGGTATATAAACAAATATTATTATTATTTAAAATGCTTCAGACACTAATAAAATGGAAGAGCTAGAAAAGAGTATGAAGAGCATCCAATTTAATCCCAAAAACATTATGTCTCAATTACTTAGGATCTAAAGCAGCAGTTCTCAACCTGTGGGTCGCGACCATTGGAAAACACATATAGCATATCAGATATTTACATTACGATTCATAACAGTAGCAAAATTACAGTTATGAAGTAGCAACAAAAATAATTTTATGATTGGGGGTTACCACAACATGAGGAACTGTATTAAAGGGTCGTGGCATTAGGAAGGTTGAGAACCACTGATCTAAAGGCTGATATATGTTGATATTAGATAACCAATGATCAATCATATTTAATGTTGGTATTAGAGAATTAGTGATCAATAACTGTAAGAAATAATTGTCCACCTCAGGGCAATTGCTCCTAAATCCTCATATGTTTTTTTTTTTTACTATTAATTAAAGCATTTGGTGCAATTCTCCATACTCAGAATTAAAACATGTGCCTCTTTTTCAATTTCACCTGTGACTACTTAATTATCTCTATGTAATAAAAACAAAAGATTCTTCTCTGAACCAAGGATCTTTAAGACCATGAATCCTACCTTCTCTACATAAAATAAAACCAGCAACTACAAAATAATGATCACTATTACTATTCTCCACGATCTTGGGTGCTAGGAGTGTTTTCTTTTACAGACTTCAAGGAACTTTACATTTATTGGTTCAAATACAGTACTCTTTCAGAAACTGTAATGGGAGTAACTTTCCTCATTCTATCCAGGAGAATGGGCTTCTATGAAAATAGTTAAGTGGTAAATGGAAAGATGCATTAAAATAAGAGAAATCACAATGAACACAAAATAGCATCTGTTCTAACTTTCCCTTTCTATGGCCAATTCCTTGATAGAGACTTAAATCTGTCTTTTATATATTTAATATCTCCCAAGGGAGCTATCACGGATATCAGTAAGAATGCTATTAAGCTAAATTATGTCTCTAGGACACTGATGGACAATATATAACTGCTTAAAGTCACATATCTACTCATAAAACTTTGACTTTTTCTCTATGAAACCAATAAAGGAATTGTGTTATTGCCTTAAAAAAATAAATGTTCTACTTACACAATCACTGTCAATTTTTTCAAAAAGATTTTAATCAACAATTTAAAATTAAGTTGTTCAAGATTTTATGTATGTCTGAGATATCCCATAGTTATATTTTTTCTAATTTTTCTAATCCACATATTAAATACCAAGATCTGATAAGCATAATAGTAATAATATTTGGATTATTTGATATTTAATGTATAACATAGTTATAATTTTGATTAAAAGTTTAAAATACTACTTCTCTACTTTGTACCAGCCTAATTTTGTCTATAAATAATGTATTCATTTGATAAAAACTGTACCTCATCAAAGAGATCACAGGATCTATAGGGAGGGCCTCTTTCTGAAACAAAACCTGCAAACGCCATTCCATTGAGAACTTTAGTGAGGAAATCATTTTCAACCAAACCACGCTGCCCCAAAAAAGCTGTCTGTAAAGAAAGAAAATGTGAAATGAATAATTTATCACTCAATAATGAATGGATGGTCAAAATAAAATATAATCTATCTATATATATAAAAGCCTAAGTGATTGTCGACCATTCGACTGGTAGCTCGGTAGCTATGACATGCAATGACCATGGGGGGCAGACACTCTGATCAGTAGAGGAGGAAGCCCGATTCCTCGCGGATTCGGCCATGGGTTAGGTTGCTGCTGGGGCATTTTTGGCCCCGAATCTGCTTCACCCGTACCCCGGACCCAGAGAGGAGGGAGCCCGATTCCTCACAGAATTGGCTGTGGGTTAGGATGCTGCTGGGGAGAGGGTGGGAAGAGATTAACTAAAGATCTTATATGCATACTAGAGGCCCAGTGCACAGATTCGTGCATCAGTGGGGTTCCTCAGCCTGGCCTGCGGGGATCAGGCCGAAACCGGCCTGCTGCATGGATTTGTGCACCGGTGGGGTTCCTCAGCCTGGCCTGTGGGAATTGGGCCAAAACCGGCTCTCTGACATCCCCACAGGGGTCCTGGATTGCGAGAGGACGCAGGCCAGGCTAAGGGACCCCACAAATCCGTGTACCGGGGCTCTAGTAGAAAGATAAAGCTTGAATAAGTGTCTTCATGCGAAAATGTGTTATTATAAATTATAGTTCTCTTAAAAAGGTTTTTGATACCTGAGATACTACAGGTATTGAAAAGAATAAAAATGAATCTGTTTGTAAAGCAGGAGGAGAAATCAAAAATTAACACTCAATTTTAAGAGAAAACCAATTTAAAGTTAACATTACACTCTGAATGAAAACATATTAGTTCCATAGTATTATTAAAAATTATCAATACAGTGAACAGATGACGTGTTGTAGAATTGTGCACCTGAATAGATTCGACTTTGTACTAGCCTAATTTTGTCTGTAAATAGTGCATTCATTTGATTAAAAACTATACCTCATCAAAGAATTATCACCCCAATAAATTTAATAAAAAGGAAAAAAATCATCTAACCACACAGATATTTTAAATAACCCCATTTGATAAATTAAGGGGAAAATCCATGGCCAGAAAAGGACAACCAAGTTGTTTTATTTAATTGGAGTCTACATTTTGGACAGATTCCATATAGTTCTGTACCTTACCTTGTGAAAATGTATCACTGGTTCTGCATGAATTCTTATAAGCTGTAGGCATGATCTATATCCTTGGAAAAGTTGTGCAAATAATCTAAGAAAAACTGCACGTACTTCTTTATCCTGAAAATATAAGAAGAAACATGTTAGGTAATTGAATTTCTTAAAAAATAAAATGAATTATCACAAAATCAAAAAGTTGTAAAGACGTTGAGGGATTATTAAATAAATCTATATGTCTGTGCTTTCTACACGTCAGTCTCATTTGTGGCAATCCTGAGTGACTGGCATCTAGTCTGCTCCACTGTTGGCAGCATAGGCTGTTCAATAGTTCTTTTTAAAACTGAACCAAACAAAACTTGCTTTTAGTACATTCAATTTTCCTATCAGAAAAAACACGTCACAGTCTCCCCTTTCACCATGCTAAAGAAGGGCATATTTCCCAAGTCATTTGCTTTTTATAGCCACCAAAAGAATATCACAAATACAAAGAAAAAAATCAAAAAGACTTTTTAAAGCTTATAAAATTCTTCCAAAATTTATCCAACTTATAAAAATGTATTCTCATATTAATAAGGTCTGACTTCAACTCTGTTTTAATAATTCAAGCTTTTATATAAATCACAGTTTTAGAATTGGGAGGAAACTTACAGATTTATTTAGTCAACCCTTATTTAATTAATGAGGAAATAGTCAAGAATGCTTAAGGAACTTGTCAAAGGTGTCTAGCTCTACGAAGCTCTTTGGCCACAAAGCTCATCTCTAAGAGATGCACTGAGCAAAATTAAAAAGGGATCTCTGTTACTACTCACCCTTTTATGGCTTCTAGTTGGAACTATTTTCATCTACTCACTCCTCAAACTTGATTCTCTCCTATTATCAACAATACTGTTACAATTTTTTGTAAGTTTCCCTCTCCTCACTTTTTTTTTTATCCTTGCCTGACCTTTTTAATTTGCTGCTTGACACAATTTTCCAGGCTATAGCTTCGGTTCTGATTTTTTGTCTGTTACTTATTATGCTTCCTCAGGACAACAGTTTTAGCCCTTCTCCCCACTGGTCAATGTGCTACCCTGTGACTCCTCTTTGTGCAGGACAAGAGGAGAGTCAGTAGCAATTCTCTTGATTTCTAATTTGGTGCATTGTTTACTAGGCTGTCCACCTAACTCTCATTTTTACTAGGTTGTCCATGTAATTCAGCTTCTTTAACAATCGTACAAATAAAAGTACAGTTCTCTTTAAAAGCATAAAACTTAAATCTTAAACTTCTTACCAGCATTTTTGAGTGGGATAAAGCTGTTCGTGGAGGGGGGAAAGCATGATCTGCCACTTCCAAATCTGGGTGTAGAATCTAAAGCAAAGAAGTTTTGTTATACAGAAGATCTTAATGTCAATAAAACCTATTATTTAATCTACTTGGAACATCATATGAAAAAGTGTCAGTATATGAATTACAATATATTTTTTTCCATGAACTACAATTTAGTTAGCTGAGGTAGTTCTGCATATATTATTGTGAAATGATCTCCAAGAGAAAATATTTAATGAAAACCCAGGTTCTAGAAAAATTTACATATGTAAGCCTATATATGTACATGCATCGATGTACATATAAATGAAAATGCAAAGTTCTGAAAGAATATACACTAAGCTATAAAACAGTAGTTACCTCTGGGAAGGGAATAGTCTACCGCAGAGCTATTTGGCCATATAGTTGAAAATTTTAAACAAGCATTTATTTTTATGTTTTTTAGTATAATTAAAAATTAATTAATTAACTGAAATATTGAGGGGAATATGAAGGCTTTAGTTCTAGTAATGGCTTAAAATGCAGAATTTCTAAGTTTCAATTTTCTGATGATGCATCAATGGGCACCTAAAAATGTTGTCAGTAAAATAAAATACTCTGCTTTTACAAATCAAATAAGGTAAAATAACTACAAAAAATTAAATTCATTTCAATGAGAACCATCCAGGCCATAGATTTCTTAAAACTTCACTACACAGAATGCTGGACATTTAATCTATCTATAAGTAACATCTTCCTGTAGTAACTTGAAAACATTGGCAAAACAACATCCCACTGTTTTGCAAGTAGCACACCTATCATGGAGGAATGAGATGTCACTAGAAGGTTGGAGGAGAAGGAAAAAGTGCTGGCTTCTAATGGAGGGTTAGGGGAATCAGTGACTTCAAGGCAGAGTCTAGTCTTGTTTTCACACGTATGTTTCCAATACCTATGACAGTATTTAGTACTAAGTAAATACGCTGAGTGAAAGAATGAATATACAACAAATATTCAGTTAGAATTCAAAGTATATTCTTTAAATAATATTTAGTAATGACTCCTAAATACTCCATGAGACTATATTCATGTTTTAAGACCTTTTTAAAAAGTAATTGCACTGCTCATTATATTTAATTATAATTATCTTTGCTTAGATTTAAGTCAAGAGAAAATTTCTATTTAAAAAATGGCATACCAAAGAAAGAGCTGCTTGAGTCTGATGTAGAAGTGGTTCCGGGAGGGAAGAGAGGTGAATACATTCAGGAATTTTAATAGTTCCTCCATCCAAATCTGCTATGATTACATCTAACTGAAAGAGATAAAAATTAATATAATTAATACAATATATTTGTTGTTGAGCAAATTAATTTGATCTTCACTAATTCAAAATGAGAAGAACCAAGTGTGAAAGAGCTTCCTTTTTTTTTTTTTTTTTTTTTTTGGTTAATCCTCACCCAAGGATAATTTTATCTATTGATTTCTAGAGAGAGTGGAAGGGAGGGAGGGAGAGAGAGAGAGAGAATCATAGATGTGAGAGAGACACATCAATTGGTTGCCTCCCACACTGGGGCCTAGGATTGACTGGCAATCCAGGTACGTGCCCTTGATAAGGAATTGAATCCGAGACCATCTGGTGCACGGGCTGACACTCCACCACTGAGCCACACTGGCCAGGGCTGGAAGAGCCTCTTGATTGTCCATAGTAAAAGAACTCTGGGTTCATGGCTTCTGAGCTTCTGTTTACACTACAGTAGTCCCCCCTTATCTGTGGTTGTGCTTTCTGAGGTCTAGGCTACCTTCAGTCAAATGGTCTGAAAATATTAAAAGGAAAATTCCAGAAATAAACAATTCGTAAGTTTTAAATGCATGCCATTATGTGCCAGGAGCCGGTCCATCCTTGCTGTTTCAAGGGACCTGGCATATATGGCATACTGTTCTTAATATGTTTGCTCACCTTCTTGGCACTATGTGATTTAACCAAGGTCACCTCTCTGAGAAAGGTTGTTTCCCCAGGTAGGGATTTTCCCCTGAAGTTAGGGAGGGAATAAAACCTCTTTACTAAGTGCCAGGTGGGTAATTAATCACTTTAACTACGAACAATCATGCTTAAGCTACATAATCTTTACTCCCTGGAATGGAGAAAAGAAACGCCCTAACCTTTGGAATAGAGATTGATAGGATTGGAATCAACTGGTATAAATACAGATTTAACAAGACAGAACTTAGAAGACAGAACCTACACAGAACCTAGAGACAGAAGAACTTCGCTGGAGAGAACATGGCAAAAGATCCTGGACAGAAACTGGCAACAGAACCTAGAGACAGAACCTAGCGAGAGAACATGGCAAAAGATCCTGGACTGAACCTGACTATAGAACATGGCAAGAGAACCTGACTAGAACCTGGTGACTGAACCTGACTGGAGAACCTGGACAGAACCTGGCTGGAGAACCTGGCTACGGAATCTGGTGACCGAACCTGGCTGGGGAACCTGGGGAACCTGGCTGGAGAACCTAGCAAGAGAACATGGACACAGAACCTGGCTGGAGATCCTAACCAGAACTTCGCTGGAGATCCAGAGCAGAACCTCTCTGGAGATCCAGACCAGAACTTGGCTAGAGATCCTGGCTGGAGATCCTGGCTAGGCTGCTGATCAACTGAACGCTGTCTCTGTGTCATTCCTTCTTCGCCGACTCCATCCACACCTTTGGGGACCCCTGGACCTGCTGGGGTTGGACCCCAGCAATTATGAACAGTGTATTGAAATCTGCCGGGAGCCGGTCCATCCTTGCTGTTTCAAGGGACCTGTCATATATGGCATACTGTTCTTAATATGTTTGCTCTCCTTCTTGGCACTATGTGATTTAACCAAGGTCACCTCTCTGAGAAAGGTTGTTTCCCCAGGTAGGGATTTTCCCCTGAAGTTAGGGAGGGAATAAAACCTCTTAACTAAGTGCCAGGCGGGTAATTAATCACTTTAACTACGAACAATCATGCTTAAGCTACATAATCTTTACTCCCTGGAATGGAGAAAAGAAACGCCCTAACCTTTGGAATAGAGATTGATAGGATTGGAATCAACTGGTATAAATACAGATGTAACAAGACAACAGGAGACAGAACTTAGATGAAGATCCTAGAGACAGAACTTAGAAGACAGAACCAAGAGAGACAGAACCTAGGCACAGAACCTACAAAGAACGTTCTCTAGAGACAGAAGAACTTCGCTGGAGAGAACATGGCAAAAGATCCTGGACAGAAACTGGCTTCAGAACCTAGAGATAGAACCTAGCGAGAGAACATGGCAAAAGATCCTGGACTGAACCTGACTACAGAAATTGGCAAGAGAACCTGACTAGAACCTGGTGACTGAACCTGGCTGGAGAACCTGGACAGAACCTAGCAAGAGAACATGGACACAGAACCTGGCTGGAGATCCTAACCAGAACTTCGCTGGACATCCAGACCAGAACTTCGCTGGAAATCCAGACCAGAACTTGGCTGGAGATCCTGGCTAGAGATCCTGGCTAGGCTGCTGATCAACTGAACGCTGTCTCCGTGTCATTCCTTCTTCGCCGACTCCGTCCACACCTTTGGGGACCCCTGGACCTGCTGGGGTTGGACCCCAGCAGAAATCTTAGGCTAGCCCACTGTCCTGCCTGGGACATGAATCATCCCTTTGTGTAGCAGTCAGGTAATGCATGTTTTAAAAATTGTTACAGCACACTGACTAAAAATCATTGATGTGGAGTATTTTCTTCTTTGGTATTTCTTTCTATTCATATGGCATGAGAAGTAGTATAATGTTTTTTTCCTCACCCAAGGATACACTTTTTATTGATTTTAGAGAGAGGGAATGGGAGGGAGAGAGAAAAAAAAACATATCAATGTGAGAAACATATACCTTCAGCCTCACCTATGTGCCCTGACCTTTTGGTATATGGGATAACACTCCAACCAACTGAGCCATTCTGGCCAAGGCAAGAAATAGAATAATCTGGTGGGGCTCATACTGAACCTGCATTCCACTAAAATCCTTCACTCTTTTACAAATAATTTTTGCTTTTTAACTTTTTAGTTATCCACCATTCAGCATTAATACAGGCCTAATTTTAAAATATGAATAAATTAAAGTACTCATAACAAAAGTATAAATAGAATGCTATATAGATTACTTTATCTTCCTTTCCCATAGACAGGATAAAGAATACAGGAAGATAAACTTAATATGCCACAGGAGAGGGCATTTGAAAATATTAATGAATTCATTTTGTAAATCTCTCATATTTGCTATAGAAAAATTAATATGTTTAGGTTTTTTAATGATGCTTTCTTCCAGCCAATCTTTTCTATAGGGAATGCAATAGAGCTGAAAATAGTATAAAAGTTGAAATGTTATAAAACTCAAGGTAATAAGATAAACCTCTGGCCTCAGTAACTGGCAATTTAAAGTTAAATACTTACAAGTTCATGGACATCAGTTTTAAAGATGGAATGTACTCCAATAATGAATGGTGTTGGCGAACTTAGAACTTCTAGTAGCTGAGCTGGGAGGATGGGAATATAAGGATAACTGGAAATAATGAAAATATATGTGAGATATATTTGTTTTTCCATAATATAAACATTTTTCTTTCATCTTTATGCTATGAATTTTTTTAAGATTATCTATGTTTTGAAATTATCAATAACATTTCCATGGTTATTACTATTTAATTTTCAAAAGGACAGACTTAAAAAAAATCTTCATGTGAAAGACACAAGCAGCTATAATAAGATCTAAGTAAGTGGAATGCAGGGCAGCTTCCTTATCCTTCACCCCTCCTAGACAAGCAGTCTCTTTGGGTGTTTAATCTGGCTTCAAAGCGTTTTTCCTTACATGGAAATATAACATCAGAGAGTAATACTGACTCCCTGATGGGCCCTCCCCATCAACACTGGTGATTTGTCTACATAAAACAATCATTCAAATTCCTTTTTTCTATACTTGACTTTGCATTCAATAAGAGTGGTAAAGTACAAAAAGTAAGGTCTAGACCAGGGGTGGGCAAACTTTTTGACTCGAGGGCCACAATGGGTTCTTAAACTGGACCGGAGGGCCGGAACAAAAGCATGGATGGAGTGTTTGTGTGAACTAATATAAATTCAAAGTAAACATCGTTACATAAAAGCGTACGGTCTTTTTTTTTTTAGTTTTATTCATTTCAAACGGGCTGGATCCGGCCCGTGGGCGGTAGTTTGCCCAAGGCTGGTCTAGACTTATCTAAGGGTTAAGAAAAGCACATAGGCAAATTTTTTTTTAAAGTTTTAAAATAAAATCTGTAGTCTACTTTTTATGAATGTAAGTTTCCTAGATGTTATGAATATTAAATCAATAAAATAATATATTAGAATAAAATATTCTGCTTATAGCACTATCAGGCATCACTGTTTAAACTATTTTATTTTTTACTTTTTATCATCAAAAAATTTTAACATACTCTCAGAAAACAGAAAGAAAATAAAACAAAGCCGCATATATCCAATCCGATATGACAATTACTAATGCACAATATTTCTACCTACTTTTATTCTCTTCCCTACTGTATTATTTGAAGCAAATCCAGATATTTTATCATTATATACAAATACTTTAGTAGGGATCTAAAAAAGATAAGGGTTCTTTTTTTTTTAATAGAACGATAATACCAATATAACCCTAAAATTAATGATTCTTTAATATTAAAAAAAATCACAGCACTAACTTAATTTTATCACCAACCATATTCAAAGAGAAATAAATGCTACTGATAATACTATTCAAATAAATTAATTTTTCACTAAATTAATCAACACTCAGTAATGGACGGCTTGCAAAAGTTCCAAATTCTAGGCTAGATTTCAATCAGAATCGTGACTTTGTAAAGTACAACCTTATAGTTCAAACTATTGTGCCATGATGTTTTGACTAATCATTAATAATTAATGCATAATTTGAGAATAATAAAAGTACAAGTAAAAAAGCTCACCTATATTTAAGAGGAAACATTAAAGACTCCAGGGCTCTGCACGCATCACTGAGTCTCTGGAAACTTGAGGAATGGAAAAGAACCTTATTTTCCGTGAGGACTGCACAAAAGAGGCTGAGGACATTTTGAATTCCTGAAAAACACAAGAGTAAATGTTTACCAAATGCAATGAATTTTATATGTGTTGCCAACAAACACAGACTTAGAATGACATGGAATGAAAAAGCCAATATTTTTTAAATCTCTGAAGAAAAATATTTGGTTAAACTATAAATTCCATACAACTTATGGGATTTGTTTTCCCAAACTTTGTCTTTACTCTTCAAATCAGTTTAACACTAATTGAACATAGTTTGGAAACATACTATTACCTTCTTTTCAACTAAATCTCCAAGGTCTGTATTTAAATTCCTATTTTAGACACTGCCATTGCTCTAATAACTTTTTCCCTCTTTAAAGAGCATTTGTCTAATGTTAATATAACCACACCAGCTTTGCTGTTGAAATTTTCCTGGCATACCTTTTTCCATTATTTTATTTTAATCTTTTACTTCTTTTTTATTTTAACCTTCTACTTCTTGTAAATAGCATATAGTTGAAATTTTTTAAAAGTCAAGTCTGACAATCTTTGTCTTTTAACCAGACCATTTAGTTAACTTACACTTATGATTATTTCTATATATACATACATAGTATCTTATATATTTATTTGTTTTACCTCTTTTCCCCCCCTTTCTTTATAATTTCTATTTATTGGATCTTCTTTTATCCCTTTACCAGTGTGGAATTTATAAGCTGGTTCCTTTATTATATTTTTAGTGGCAACTCTAGAGAATATGGCATGCATACTTATCAAGTTCAAGTTAAATAGTATATCATTTCTTATTTTCTCTTTTATTATGAACCATCTTTTTAAATATCTGTTCAACCTTAATTACATGGACCCACTAAATTAAGAGACCCCATTAGTTTTCTCAAGGTAAAATACTTTCTGTATTTCCCTTAACCCAAGTGACACATGCAGATTTCTTTATGGCCCATTATTATTTGCTATACTCTTTTCTTTTTTTAAAAAAATCCTCACCCAAGGATATTTTTCCATTGAGTTTTAGAGAGAATGGAAGAGAGAGGAAGACAGAGAGAAATACTGATATGAGAGAAACACATTGATTGGTTGCCTCCTGCACGTGCCCTGACCACCGTCTGGCGCCGGGGAGGAGCCTGCAACTGAAGTACGTGCCCTTGACTGGAATCGAACCCAGGGCCCTTCAGTCCTTGGGCAGAACTCTATCCACTGAGCCAAACCAGCTAGGGCTGCCATATTCTTTTCTCATTTCCAATTTATCCCATATGATATATCCGAACTTACGAGTTCAGCTTTTTAATCTTCTCTCATTTGGACTAATGTAAGAGTTTCATAACTGGTTTCTTTAATCCAGTCCTTATTAATTTCAAATCTATCCTCCAGACAGTTTCTAGCATCATGGACATAAAATATAAATCTGATTAAATTACTTTCATCCCTCAAACCCTTCAATATTTTCCCATGCTTTGGGGTAGTGATTTTCAAAAGCATTCTGTTCCACAGAAGCAATTTAGTAAGAGAAACTTTGCTCCAACATGTTTTATATATTAATCCCTCTGAGACACAGTTGGTAAAATGAAGATAATATTAAAACCTATCCTATAAGATTGCTATAAAAAAGAATGGGATAATGCCTGGTTCTCAGCACAGTACCATAGTAAATCATCAAGGCATATTAGAGGACAATATGGCTAATATAATTATTGTATTTGTTAACTTTAATTTCCTTTGAAGTTAGGATTCTGATGCTAAAAATGTTTGAAAACAACTTACTCACAAGATGAAGTCTGAGTTCTATGTCAAAATGCCTTCATGGACCTACATCCCCATTTTTCCAATTGCGTCGCCACCTCCCACACCAGTGTGATCAAAATTGAACTGATCCAGCTCTCAGAACACTTCCTTCAGTTTGATCTATCTGCTACTTTCACCCATTTTCTTTCGGCTTGATGTCGCTTTCATTAAAATGTGAGCTCCTCAAAGACAGCTCTGGCCTTATTCACTGATATACCCCTCCTGCCAAGCACAACACCTGCTACAGGCCCTCAAGAACGTTTTGCTAAACTCACCACCTGAGTAGTGACATGAGTCATTATCAAAAGGTGTTAAAACTTTCATTAAAAGATGTCAGAGAATATCTTTATAAATTTATATAAGGAAAGGGTAAAATACACAAATCCTAAATGAAAGGATAAATTATTCTAAATAAGACATTTCTGTCAAAAATGACATTTAAAAAATGGAGACAAGTTTCAGACTGAGAGAAATTGCCTAGAAGTATATAAATGTAAAAGGATAAGTGCCCAAAAGATGATTTTTAAATCCCCACTAAAATCAACAGGAAAAAAATCAACCTAAAAGAATATAGTTGAACAACATTGGTTTGAACTGTGTGGGTCCACTTATACTCAGGTTTTTTTTTCAATAAGTATTGTAAATATATTTTTCTCTTCTTTATGACTTTCTTAACACTTTGTTTCCTCTATCTTACTTTATTATAAGACTACAGTATATAATACATGTACCATATAAAATATGTGTTAATCAATTGTTCATGTTATCAGTAATGCTTCTGGTCAACAGTAGACTATTTAGTAGTTAAGTCTGGGAGAGTCAAAAGTTATACATGGATTTTTGACTGCTCAGGGAGTCGGTGGCCCTAACTCTCATGCTGTTCAAGGGTGAAATGTAATATGAACTTACAATTTACAGAAGAGGAAACTAAAATGGCTGATAAACATATGAAAAGATGCTCCAACACCTCTAGTAATTAGAAAAATTCAACCCAATAAATTCATGAGTTACAACTTTAAACCTGTAACAATAATGGAAATTGAATCCTGATAATTCTAAGTTTCGTTGAGGATGGGTAAGGAAAAGGAACTATATACATATTGCTGAGAAGAATATAAATAAAGTTAAGATGCACATACCTTATGACTTAGTCATTACAGTAATTCTTATTAATGCCATTATTTACTGAAAGTCTTTCACATGTACTTAAGAATAAAATAATACACTGAAACAGTACTTGAAATAATAAAAGTGGACACACTGTAAATGTGAAAATGAATAGTGCCAAAATCATGCTATGAAACTATACTTCTCTGATTGAAGATGGCAAATGTTGACTGAAACAAAAAAATTAAAACTAGCAATTTATTATTCAAAATTTATAAAACTCAATGATTATTAAAGAAATGTAAATACAACTTTCAAGTGATACAAACTTTTTAGGTAAGTTTGTAGCATTTATATTTGTGAATATAACATTGTAAAACATCATTAAGACTTTTAGGATACCTGTATAGCAGTGAAAATAAGAGAGCAAGCGCCATATATATCAACATGAATAACCCTCCTAAGTGTAATATTGAGCGAGAAAAGTAAGGTGTAAAAATGATTATACAGTATAACATTTATGTATTGTTTAAAACCATATGAAACACTACGACATATTACTGTTTCGGTATATATAAATTAGAAACATACAGTCAACATATGAAGTTATGTTTGGGACTAATCAACACCAAATTCAGGATGTGTTTATCTTTGGGAAGAGTAGGTGCGGGGAAGCATGAGACTTGGTTGGAACGTTTGTAAGGAGGACATTATGAGAAAAGGGAAGTGTGCAGAAGGTTGCCTGCCCTGTTTATCGGAATTCTGACTTAGGGGAGTGCCGAAGGCGGTGCCCCTAATTATTCCATGACCTTTCCAAACAAGTCTGTGCATGAGCAGACCCCCGGATGTTTACTGGAATCCTTATGCTTAAATTTTTGGGTGTCCTTGCTTAAAAGACACTACAAACACATGTGTCCTCCCAAGATTACTTACCCTACTGATTGTATCTAAAGATAAAAACTGTTATAAAAAGCATAACAAGGCAGGCAATTGGGGCTGCCTGGTTCCTTTAGTCAGGCTGTCCCTTAGTCCTCTCTTTCACAGCAAACGTTGTGTCAGAGTAATCCATCATCCATCGCTCAGGGTCTGCTAGTCAGCCCCAGCAGGTAGGCATATGCAGTAAGTTTCAACTATATTTATGATGCTATATTTATTAAGCTAGATCATGGATACATGTATCTTTAAAAATATTTCTTTGGAAATAATTTAAAACTTATAGAAAAAGGTGCAAGAATAAGAATAATGCACAAAGCACCCATCTGGCCTTTACCATGATTCACCTATTATCAAAATGTTGTTCCATTTGCTTTAACATTTACGTGCTGGTGTGCTCTCTGATCTAAACATACCCTCCACGCGCACATTTTTCTGAGCCACGTAATTGTATACATTATAACATTTAGCCCTAAATACTTCTGTGTGTTTTTGTTAAGAATAGAGATAATATCTTACATAACCACACTATGGTTATCACATCCAGCAAAATTAACAGTTTTATAATATATTACTAAGTCTAATCTCACATTTGTATAGTCATGTGTCCCCTAAGGTTAGAATGGAGCTGGAAAACTCCTATTGTTCAGTGATGTTGAAGCCACTGTAACGGCTAGTACAACACGTTACTCATGTGTTTGTGGTGATGCTGGTGTTAACAAACCTCCAGGATGAACAGCCATATACAGTACACACACTTATGTACACTACACAAAGGAAGATGCTGTGAAGATTGCAGAAATGACCGTGAAGGGTTTAGAAGAGTGAAAAAAACTCAGTTGATAAAGCAGTGGCAGATTTTGACAGGATTGACTCCAATTTTGAAAGAAATTCTATTGATGGTAAAATGCTATCAATCAGAATTGCATGCTATACAGAAATTTTTTGTGAAAGCAATCAATGTGGCAAACTTCACTGTTGTATTATTTTAAGAAATCGCCATATCCACCTCAACCTTCAGCAATCGCCACGCTAATCATTCAGCAAGCAGCCTTCAACACTGAAGCAAGACCCTTCATCAGCCAAAAGAGTATGACTAACTGAAGGCTCAGAGGACGGGTAGCATTTTTGAGCAATAAAGTGAAGAAGAAAGGCATGCACTTGTAAGGACTCTATCCTACTTGTATCATTAAAAAAAAATTATAGTATCAAGGGGGGAAATAGTACACTAAACTTATTAAGATCGGAGTTATGTCTCATATAGTAGAAATGAGTTAGGGACAATATCCTAGTGCTTAAAGGGTAAGGTTTTCATTATCCAGAAAGGTTATATGGTGTAATACAAAATAATTTACCCATACCTAATTTACGCATACCATAATCCATAGCTCAAATATTTTAAGAAATTACATTAATGTTTTTATTCCTAACTAGCAATGCTTATTGCTGCATTCATAGCTACATAGTTATTTATAAATCCAATTTCTTTCATCTACAAGTGGAAATCAGTTTTCTATGTAACCTTGAATTGTTACTTAGTCTTCACTAGCCAGAATCCATCCAAAGCTGCACAATAACAGAGAGAATATGAAAAACAAACATTCCGGTGATAATTACTACTGATTTCAGTACAATGGTACAAACACATCCTGTTGATAACTCAAATAGTAAAACATTCTGAAAAATTACTTCCTGATTTTAACTTTTCTTTAGGGTTAAAGTTCTAAAATTCCTAACATAAACACTAACAAATGCATTTGTTTCCCATTTTTTAAAAAAATAGCACCAAGAACTTTTCTCCAGAATCCTCCCCTTTTCTGAATAATAGAACATTATGTCTCAGCTTTCAAATGGGAAAACTGAGAAAATAAAGGCCCCTGTATTAAGACAGGATATATTTTAGAAGCCTTAAACAATTTGTTATAGTCCTTTCTGGTCAAGCCACAATGGAGAGAATATAATAATGGTCATGACTTGACACAAGGCACGAAAAAGATTTATCATTCATCCAATCAATATTTGTTGAGTACCTACTATGTTCTATACACCAGATGACAGCAATGAAGAAAACCAAGATCCCTACCTTCACTGATTCAAGCTTTGTATATTTTATAGTTTAGTTTTGTAACTATCACTGAGAGGCAATTTTAATATATTACAAATTGAGAATATTATTTGCAAATGTTAGAAATGGAAATCTTCTAAGTAAAAAAATAGTTAAGAAATGTAATTGAATTGGGCAATTGTACATGGGTATATTTGGTTTTCTAGGTCTAAGATAATCACATCAGATTATTCCAACACTAAATGGCCTAGATTCCTAGTCTGTGCCTGTTCTGATTCGGTCAGATTAAAATCTACTTTAACAACTAAATTTAAGAACCAGGAAGCAAAAGGGACCTTAGGAGTAGAATAGCAAACAAAGGGGAAGGACAGTATAGAGTAACTGGGGAATTAAAGCAAGAAGCAGAAATAACACTTTTAACTAAAACTTGCTTCTCCCTTCCCCTCCTGTGTTCTACTGTTAAAGCTTTATGGAGCTGTTGAGATACATAAGAAACTGCTAAACTCTAGGGAGGGATATAAATAAATTTGAGGCAGGCTCCTACAAGCTCACAGTTCAGTGAAGACAGCAGATTGGTAAATAAACAGTTAAAACACAAAGGATAGAGACATGAACAAAGTGCCACAGGGCACAAAAAGGGGGCGGTTTGTCCTGCCATAATTCATAAGTTGCATATTCTTAAATGTTGCAGTGGCCATATTTTATATGAAGAATAATCTCTAGAGTGCTGAAAGAGCCAAATATAATTTTAGACAAGAGAACTTTGTGACAATGAAGGATAACCCTTAATAGATATGTTGTCTCAGAGCATTTGCATTTATTAAAGGACTAGAGGCTCGATGCATGAAATTCGTGCAAGAGTAGGCCTTCCTTCCCCTGGCTGCTGGCACCGGCTTCCCTCTGGCACCAGGGACCTGGGCTTCCCTCTGGCCGCCAGCAGGCACCCAGGACTCAGGCTTCCCTCTGGCCCCAGCTTCGTCCGGAAGGACATCTGGTATAATTAGCATATTATGTTTTTATTATTAGAGATAATTTGATACAAAGATAGAGATAGCTATTTAATAGCAGCACTTAAGCACCATACAGAGTAAATGAAAACAGTTTTGAACCAGGATTCTTTGGAACTGTTCTCAAATAATATAATGCAGCAACTACATACTTTATGTGTAACTCTAACAAGCGTAGCACACTCATCAACAAGCACTCAAACGGTCAATCATTGTCTGCCTTTGGTATTTTTAAATAGTTGCCTTTAAAAAACTAGCATAAATATTTAATCTTTAATTTTGAAAAGAAAAGTGATTTACTTCCTGATGACATTCTGAAGACTTTCTACAACCCTATGCTCAAGTATCATCAAACAACTATTGCATGCAGGCCTTTCATGGTTCTACACATTGCTTACTTTTCCCTTATGCCTGGAAAGCCCTTCTCCTCCTTGCTAGCTAGCTAAACATTAGCTCTTGGTATCTCTATTACTGCACTAATTATACTGCACTGCAATTTTAAAAAAATATCTGTTTCTCCACTAGGCTAAAAGTATATCTGGGATAAGAGCTATGATTTTATATATTTACTAGAGGCCCGGTGCACAAAAATTTGTGCACTGGGGGGGGAGGGGGGAGCGGGAGGAGGGGTCCCTCAGCCCGGCCTGTGCCCTCTCGCAGTCTGGAACCCCTCAGGGGATGACCACCTGCTGGCTTAAGCCCACTCCCTGGGGGATTGGGCCTAAGATGGCAATCAGGCATCCCTCTGGCAGCCCGGCAGCCCTCGGGGGATGTCCACTTGCCAGCAGGGAGCAGGCCTAAACTGTAGTCAGACATCCTTAGCGCTGCTGAGGAGGCAGGAGAGGCTCCCACCACCACCGCTGTATTGGCAGCCATCTGCCTGGCTTGTGGCTGAGCAGAGCTCCTCCCATGTGAGAGCGCCCTGACCACCAGAGGGCAGCTCCTGCATTGAGCGTCTGCCCCCTGGTGGTCAGTGTGTGTCATAGTGACCAGTCATTCCCAGTCATTCTGCTGTTAGGGTCAGTTTGCATATTACCCTTTTACTATACTAGAGGCCCAGTGCACAAAACTTGTGCACAGGTAGGGTTTCTAGGCCTGGCCAGCGAGCAGAGCCGATCTGTGGGGCGACCAGCAGGGTGATCGAGGGGCTCCCTGCTGTCACCTGCCTTGGCTGGCCTGCGGCCTGTGGGCAGGTCCTGTGTTGAGCATCTGCCCCTGTTGGTCAGTGCACATCATAGCGACCTGTCCTTCTGCCGATCAGTTGATTTGCATATTAGGCTTTTATTATATAGGACAGCATGGATCCTCAAACTACGGCCCGCGGGCCACATGCAAATACAAACATTGTATTTGTTCCTGTTTTGTTTTTTTATATCAAAATAAGATATGTGCAGTGTGCACAGGAATTTGTTCATAGTTGTTTTTTTTTAAACTATAGTCCAGCCCTCCAACGGTCTGAGGGACAGTGAACTGGCCGCATGTTTAAAAAGTTTGAGGAACCTTGCTATATAGGATAGAGGCCTGGTGCACGGGTAGGGGCCGGCAAGTTTGCCCTGAAGGGTGTCCCGAATCAGGGTGGGGGTCCCGCTTGGGTGCCTGGCCAGCCTGGGTGAGGGGATGATGGCTGTTTGCAGCTGGTCACACCCCCTTCAGGGTGGGGGTCCCCACAGGGGTGCCTGGCCAGTCTGGGTGAGGGGCTGAGGGCTGTTTTCAGGCTGGCGGGTGACTGAAGCTCCCAACCTCTCCTTGTTTTCTTTTTCTTTTTTATTCTGGGATTTATTTACCTTCTATGGCTGTCACTGGAACTGAGAGCCGGCTTTAGCTCTGAGGCTCGGCTCCAGCTCTGAGACCTCGGCTGCTGAAAGCAGGTATCTGGGTTTGTTTTGGCTTCTATAATTGAAACACTGTTGCAGCTCCAGCTCTGAGGCCCGGCTGGCTTAAAGCCGATTTCTGGGGTTTGTCTAGCTTCTATAATTGCAACACTGTTTCTTAGAGTGCAGCTCAGAGGCCGGCAGCAGCAGGCGGGGAACCTTGGCTTCCTCCATCACTGGAGCAAACAAGCCTCCTGTTCGCTTCAGCTGCCTGGCTGCTGGCCGCCATCTTGGTCAGCAGTTAATTTGCATATTGCCCTGATTAGCCAATGGGAAGCGTGTCGGAGGTACGGTTAATTACCATGTTTGTCTATTATTAGATAGGAGATATATATATTATTATTGATAGTATTACAGATGTCTCCCCTTCCCCCCCTTCTCTATCCTCCTCCTCCTAGCTCATACCCACCCCCCCTAGGTCTTCACCACCCTATTACCGTGTCCATAAGCTATGCATATAAGTATAGCTTTTGAGTGCTTTGGTTTACCACTTCTCATCCCCTCAATTCCCACATCGAGGTATGTCAGTCTGCTCCATGCTTTGGTTCTCATTTTGTTGGTCTATTCATTTTATTCATTAGATTCCACAAATAAGTGAGATCATGTGATATTTGTCTTTCTCAGATTAGCTTATATCATTTAGCATAATAGTATCCATGTCCATCTATGCTGTCCCAAAGGTAAGACATCCCTCCTCTTTTTTTTTTTTTTTAAATATATTTTATTGGTTTTTTAGAGAGGAAGGGAGAGGGATAGAGAGTTAGAAACATCGATGAGAGAGAAACATCGATCAGCTGCCTCCTGCACATCTCCTACTGGGGATGTGCCTGCAACCCAGGTACATGCCCTTGACCGGAATCGAACCTGGGACCTTTCAGTCCGCAGGCCGACGCTCTATCCACTGAGCCTAACCGGTTTTGGCATCCCTCCTCTTTTTTACAGATGCATAGTATTCCATTGTGTACATGTCCCACAGCTTTTTAAAAAATATATATTTTTATTGATTTCAGAGAGGAAGGGAGAGCGGTGAGGGGGAGAGAGAGAGAGAAACATCAATGGTGAGAATCACTGATTGGCTGCCTCCTGCACGCCCCACACTGGAGATCTAGCCCTCAACCTGGGCCTGTGCCCCAACCAGGAATCAAACCGTGACCTCTGGTTCATAGGTTGATGCTCAACCACTGAGCCATGCCGATCGGCCCCCTAAGCTTTTTTATTCATTCATCTACTGATGGGCACTTGGGCTGTTTCCAGATCTTAGCTATTGTAAATAATGCTTCTATGAACATAAGGGAGTGCATTGGTGTTTCAGGGGTTTTAGGGTATAGTTCTAGAAGTGGGATCACTGGGTCAAATGGAAGTTCCATTTTTCATTTTTTTAGGAAACTCCATACTGTTTTCCATAGTGGCTACACCAGTCTGCACTCCCATCAGCAGTGAACTTATATTACCTTCTCCCTACATCCTCACCAGCACTTGTTTGGTGATTTTTTGACAATAGTCATTCTGACAGGTGTGAGGTGATATCTCATTGTGGTATTAGTTTGCATTTCTCTGGTGATTAGTGACCTTGAGCATTTTTTCATACATCTCTTAGTCATTTGTATGTCCTTTGGAGAAATGTCTATTCAGGTCCTCTAGGCCTATGATTTTTTATATTTTATTCCTATTAACTAGCACAGGACCTAGTACATGGTAATGGCTTTGTAAACATTTAATGGAAAAAAAACACCTACATTCCTGCAGGTGGGCATTACAGGAACTTTACTCTTTGTGACATTTATTAAAACAAATTAAGTTAGAACTATCTTCCCTAGAGATCATTAGGCCTCTACAGTTGAGTACATATTGTAAGCCATTTCTTCAAAAAAGTGCTCCAGAATAGGCTTGTGAAAAGATTTCATTTGTTTCAAATCACCAAGGAAAACAGCTGATATTCAAACTGTTAAAAAATGATTGACCATAGATATTGTAAAACACCATTCCTTTTTTACCTAGAGGGAATTATGCCATTCATAGTAATGGTCTAATTGATGTATACTCAATTTCTCCAACTAGATATTTTACTCCATATAATGAAAAGGAAAATGCCTATTTCATTTTTCCCATTATAATTGAGGATAACACTAAAATAAGTAATAAATGTTATATAAGTAAACTGGGAAAACTGGAAAAAAATCAATCTAAATTATGAAGCTGCTGGGAAAACTACTTGGCATTGATCTTGGCAATGATTTGTGCATGTGATGCCAAAAGTGCAAGCAGCAAAACCAAAAATAAGCAAATAGGTCTATCAAACTAAAAAGTTTCTGTACAGCAAAAGAAATAATCTATACTAATAAAAGGGTAATATGCTAATTAGACCGGGAGACCTTCCAGGAGATCTTCCAGACGTCTTTCCGGACATTTAAGGGCAATCAGGCCAGAAGGGAAGGGCAGTTGGGGGTGAGCAGGCCAGTGGGGGGGCAATTGGGGGCGAGCAGGCCAGCGGGGGGGCTAGTTGAGGGTGAGCAGGCTGGCAGGGGGGGGAAGTTGGGGGCAAACAGGCTGGGGGGGGCAGTTGGGGGCAAGCAGGCTGGCAGGGGGGTTAGTTAGGGGCAATCAGGCTGACAAGGGGGGGCATTTGGGGGTGAGCAGGCTGGCAGGTGAGCGGTTAGGAGCCAGCGGTCCTGGATTGTGAGAGGGATGTCTGACATCCCTGAGGGGTCTCAGATTGGAGAGGGTGCAGGCCGGGCTGAGGGACACCCCATCCCATGCATGAATTTTATGCACTGGGCCACTGGTCTATCTAATAAGAAATGAATATCCAAATATGTAAGAAACTCATACAATTCACAGAAAATAAAAACAACCAACAAACAATCTGATTAAAAAATGTGCAAAGGCCTTGAATAAACATTTTTCCAAAGAAGACATACAAATGCCAATAGGTACATGAAAAGGTACTCAACATCACAGTCATCAAGGAAATGCAAGTAAAAACCACAATGAGATATTTTATACCTGTTAGAATGATTATTATAAAAAAGAAGAGAGGTAAGTGTTGGCAAGGCTGTGGAGAAAAGAGAACCATTGTTCACTGTTGGTGGGAATATTTCCAGCTATCTTGGAAAACGATATGGAGATTCCTCAAAAATTTAAAAATAGAACTACCATATGATCCAGTCATTTCACATCTGGGTATATATCTAAAGGAAATGAAAACACTACCTCAAAGAGGTATCAACAGCCAAGACATAGAAACAATCTAAGTGGCCATAAGTGAGTGAATGTATAAAGAAAATGTGGTATATATAATGCAATGGAATATTATTCAGCCATAAAAACAAATCCTGCCTTTTGTGACAACATGGAGAAAACTTGAAAGCATTATGCTAAGTGAAACAAGTCAGACAGACTAGAACAAATATTTCATGTCCTCACTTCTATGTAGATATAAACTCATACAAATAGAGAGTTGAATGGTTGTTGCTAAAGTTTATGGGAAATAGGAAAATGTTGGTAAACATCCCAGGTATAACATGAATAAATTCTGGGGATCTAATGAACAGCATGGTGACTATAATTAACACACACACAATAATTATGTGAGGGTATGGAAGTTTAACTAACCTCACTGTGGTAATCATTTGGCAATACATAAGTGTATCAAGTCATCGCATTGTAAACCTTAAACTTACATGTATTATATGTCAATATATCTCATTAATAAAGCTGGAGAAAAGAATAAATACAGATGATACAAGACTAATGTTGTTTGACTAGGAAAATAGAGTGACAATGGCTGAAGGCCCAACATCATTTTAGTCTGTGATTTTTAAAATGTCTAATAAGTAATATACTGTAAACACTGGGATTAACTATTCTAAAACTAGTGTGTTTGCAGTTAAAATCCAAATTTTATGAATACGTATGACAACAGATGTTATGAGAATTTCACAAAATTATTTGGGGCAAGGAGAGACACCTGAGTTAAACAGCTATGGATTCCATTAAAAAATCAGAGGGGCTATAAAAGCCAGCTCCTATGAATACAATCTTATTAACATAATAAAAACTACAGCCTTTCACACTTATTGCACAAATCTTCAGGTAAACAAAAATAGTTCACATGATCTGCAACAAGAAACAAACAAAGAAAGATGGCAAGTAAGAAATGAAAGTAATTAACAGGAAATTATGGTGAATGAATGAGATGGGTGATCGTGGAAGTCCATGTGATGATTGCAGGCAAACCCAGAGAACTCTCAAAATGTAGAAAACAAATTTATTATCGTAACAATCCTTAGAGAGAAGAAGCAAGGAAATGTTATCATAAAATGAGACCTTTCACAGGAAAACTAGTCAAGGCTACAAAAGAATCTTATAGTCCTATCTGCTTCCTGTCTGTGCTTTGTAAAATCCACCCCCACCATCCACCCCCAACCCAGATAGTGAACTCTGATAATGGTCTAACATTGGCTTTCAACAACAGTCCAACTGAAATGACTGGTGATAAGAGCATGCCTTTAGACACAATTATCAGTACCACATGCTCTAGAAACTACAACTCTGCATACAGCGCTGTTTCAGGGGCAGCTTTCTTTATCCTTTCCTGTCTTATCTTTTCCTCAGTCTTTCCCTGAAAAATTAACTTTTGAATATGTAAGCAAAATACTTAAGAGTAAAAGAATGAAATTTGATCTTCAAATGAGTAATCATCATGTGTTTTTGGCACACTTCATCCATTCACAGAATATCTCCTAATAAATGAAAATTGCCATTCTCTTCATGGCTAGCACATTCATTCATTAATTGAACAAACACCGATTCCTTCTGTACCCAAAGCACTATGCCAGACATATGGGACACAAATAATAAGTTCTATTATTCTTTGCTTATTCTCTTATCATAAAGGCAGTTCTTGAAGCCACAGTCTAGTAAGGGAAAACTCCGTATTAATAAATAGGGGGAAAATGTAGAGAAGAATTGCTATACAATCCCTGGAAATATCTGGGAATCAATATATCAACCCTGTACTGCCTATCTCTAGACATTTTGTTATTTGAAAAAAATAAAATCTCTAATTTGTTCAAGCATTGCACTTAAAAATTAAGTTATATATATAAAGTTATATAGTTTTACAAGTTTTGAAAAACATTTTTATTGAGATAAAACACAAATATAGAAAACCATAGAAATTAAATGCACAGCTTAGTGAATATGTTATAAACATGGGGAATGAATGAAATGGGTGATGGTGGGAGATGGTGAAACACTACCTAGATCAAGAAGAACTTTGCCCTTTTTTTGGCTTTTTTTCCAGCTACATTTGAATTACAAAACAAGCAAACTTACTGTTGGCATTGGCTTACTATTCCACTGTACCCATATCAAAGGATAATTTAAAAAATTATAGAATTTTAATTTTTCTGAAAATTAAGAATTGGTTTTGTTTAATCCTAATGAATCATTGCATGAAAAGGAAAGATTGATAAAGCAAACTTTAAATAAATATTTATAAAATCTTTATCATTTTACCTGTGCAGCTTGTCTCATTCGAAGTTCTTAGATGTTCCTGGAGCCTATTATTACTAGACTAGGGGCCCGGTACACGAAATTCGTGCACTGGGTGTGTGTGTGGGCGGGAGTGTCCCTCAGCCCAGCCTGCCCCCTCTCACATACGGGGAGCCCTCAGGCGTTGACCCCCATCACCCTCCAATCGCAGGATCGGCCCCTTGCCCAGGCCTGACGCCTCTGACAGAGGCGTCAGGCCTGGGCAGGGGACCCTCATTTCCCCCCATCACTGGTTCTGCCCCCAGCCCAGGCCTGATGCCTCAGCCAGAGGTGTAGACGCCCATCACCCTCTGATCGCCTGATCAGCCCCTTGCCCAGGCCTGATGCCTCCGCCAGAGGTGTCAGGCTTGGACAGGGGACCCCCATCTCCCCCTGATCACTGGCTCTGGCCCCCGCCCAGACCTGAGGCCTCTGGCCCAGGAATCATGCCTGGGCAGGGGACCCCCATCTCCCTCTGATCACTTGCTCCACCCCCCGCCCAAGCCTGACGCCTCTGACCCAGGCTTCAGGCCTGGGCAAGGGGACCATCATATCCCCCCAATCCCCGGCTCCGCCCCCCACCCAGGCCTGATGCCTCGGCCAGAGGAGTTGACCCTCATCACCCTCCGATCACCAATCACCGGATCGGCCCCTTGCCCAGGCCTGAGGCCTCTGGCAGAGGTGTCAGGCCTGGACAGGGGACCCCCAGCTCCCCGTGGTTGCAGGCTCCGCCCCTGCCCAGGCCTAACACCTCTGGCCTAGGCGTCCGGCCCGGGCAGCGGGGACCCGCAGCTGCAGCGGCCCCGCGATCGTGGGCTTCGCTTTAGGCCCAGGCAAGGGACCCCTAGCTCCTGGGACTGCCAGCTTTGACCGTGCCCAGCTCCCATCGCTGGTTCCACCCCTACTTCCTGCTATCACTGGCCAGGGCGGCAAAGGCACCTGATTCTCTGATCATGGCTGGGGGGCAGCTCTTAGCTCCCCCCTGGGTTTCCGATCACTGTCAGTGGCAGGGGGCTTCTTCCTGCTTTCCCTTTCGCCTCCCTGCATTGTGCCTATATATGCAAATTAACCGCCATCTTGTTGGCAGTTAACTGCCAATCTTAGTTGGCAGTTAACTGCCAATCTTAGTTGGCAGTTAATTTGCATATAGCCCTGATTAGCCAATGAAAAGGGTATCGTCGTACGCCAATTACCATTTTTCTCTTTTATTAGATAGGATTAGATAGGATTCTACCATTAAAGTCTTTATAATGGATCAGCAAAATAGGACACTACACCTTTGATTCTATTTAATAAAACAGATTCCAACTTCCAGCACACTCTGTAGTAATTCAAAGATTACCACTTCCAGGGGAGAAGAGAAGAGTTTAGAGTTTGAACTATTGCGGGGAGGCAGATGTAAAGGGGAAGAACCACTGCTCTGGGCTTGGTATCACCAGCCATCTTTATTAGGATACTAGAAAACTCTACTTATGTTTTTTTTAAATTTTGTTTTATTGCTTAAAGTGTTACAAAGAGTATTACATATGTCTCCTTCTACTTATGTTTAATCTCTTCTAAGGCTTTCTAAATTTGACTGATTGAAATAGCAGCAGAAGAATAAGGATGGAGTCACTAATGAAAAAGAAGTGGTAAGGTACAGAGCTGAACAAGGAGCAAAATTTGTGCAAGGAACTAAAAATTCTATGGAGAAGCAAGTATGAAACCCAGGGCAGGAAAGGTTATAACTGGAAAAAGACAAACACAGATGGGGAACAATGACAAAGACTGAATCAAAGAGAGGGGGCACTCATGCGCAGTCATATATAAAGGGCAATTAAGTGGTAAAGTAATTGGGAATCTGACATGCTTACTGTTAAGTTACATTACTCCTAAAATGAAGCACAGAGCTGTCCAATGTACAGAGAGCACTTCTAGTGCCTCCCCCCAATTCTTTATCCTAGCCATTAGTCGGATAAGGACGACAAGATTTTTAGTTTCATCAGACAAAATTCTATAAAACTAATTCATCTAAGGAAAAGCAAAATACACTATCTTTTCATCTTTTAAAGCATAAAGAAAATATGTCTACTTTTGAAAAATCTAATTGACTCCAGAGTAAAAAGGACCTTGGTTAAAGTGTTTTGTGTGTTTTCTTTTAAAAAAAAAAAAGTATTAGCCATGTAATCATATATTTTACATATCAGGTATATAATGGTTTGCTTTTTATTTTCTTGATTCAGGTCAGGTGACGTGAGCTTAAAATAAATCTTTTTTTTGTTTTTGGTAGGCTTCCACAAGAGGAGTTTGAAAGTCGGAGCGCATACCCAACTGCTGGAACAGGAGAGCCACACTAGCGCCTGTGACAGGAAGACTGTCATGCAAAGGGGTCTGGATCAGCTGCCTATCTCCTGCGCCCAAGGAGAACAGCTTCTGCAGAATAGGGAAAACACACACAAACACATCAATGATTTCTTGCCAGACATTTTCTTAAGGTAAAAAAAAAAAAATCCCTTTGTTGTTCAGATTTTGAGCCAATGATGAACATATTAAGATCCAATTAATAGATGCAAAGGGTGATAACATAATCCAAAACATTCAAGTTACTCTGTGCCCAAGTGAATATGTACAAGAAAATCCAGTAGTTGAAAATTTAGTAACAATGAAATACAAAATCATTGCCAATCATACTTAACTGAAAAATAATAAAATGTTAAAGTCAACATTTATATGCCAATTATATCTCAATAAAACTGGAAAAAATAAGAGAAATATAATATGAACCATATATGTAATTTTAAAATTTCTAGCAGCCACAATAAACATTTTTTTAAATTAAAAAATAAACAAAATAAAGTCAACAAAAATTCCACTAAAATAAAGGCCTATAAAACAATTACACTGCTTTAAAGGTTAGATTCAATTGTGACCAAACTCACATTTCAAATTCTACCTTTGGAGCACAGGTAGAAGAGTAAGGAAGGCAAAAAGGGGGATAAAAACTTAAAATAACAAAAAACACTAGGACACACAGAAGACCATTAAAAAGGCAAAACACAGTGAAAAAAATGGTAATGTCTTTGTAAATAATCTTGGCCAGACTGAGGTTAAATCATGTAATTTACATAAGAATAAGCAAATTAAGTGATCAACTAATCAATTCTAGGGCTTAAGAAAAGAGTCTTTAAAAAAAACGTATGCTGCCTTAGGAACATTAAATCTAGAGCTGAGGTTCTTATTTTTATATTTCAGATACAGCGATGATAATCTTAAAACAGACAGAAGATGAAAATCACATGACCACTTTGAGAAAGTTTTATGTTAGTAAAAGAACTTAATTTAATTTCTCATTTGAGGCTCAATCTATGGCAAAATCCTGGGGAAAATTTCAGGTATAGATTATACTTTCCAAAGATCTGTAAATTTGGATCATGGTCAATATTGCTATTATTAAAGATAGCAAACTGAAATAAGAAAAATAAACCCTTTCAAATTTAAATGTAAGCTATTCTATTAAAGATTACACACAACACTCAAAATCGCTTTAGGACCACATATAATTACTGTTATTCAGGGAAATGAATTAATGATTCTATTCAAAAATAATTATAAGATTACAAAAAACTGTTTTGAAAATTTTCTTAATGTTATCTAATTTTTTCACTCAAAAATTTTCTGATTTAATTAAATGAGGTATAACTATATAGAGGAATAAAAGGAGTGTAAAGAACACATTTTAAAAGTTCACTTTAAAAAGTATATTCCCAAGAAAATGTAAACTGGAGTTCAAGTTACACAAAATATGACTTCTAATTATGCTATGTGAAAGGTGACCCCTGTGTTAAAATTAACCTCATGACCTAAGAAAAGAATGGAATCTTGGGTCTCTAGAAGGCAGACCATAGGGACAATGCTTAACTAAACTAAAATCCTCTTTAAAATGAAAATATTTAAAGAATTCTTTTTCCCCCCTTTCTTCACAAATTAAATTAACTGAGAGAGAGGATAAGAGAAACAGGCACTCGCCACTACCTTTTATATTCAATTTACCTGAGACCCTCCAGCCGCTGGGACAAGGCATGCACACAGGTTTGCAATGAGACTTTCCAAAGAGACATTCAGACTGTCCACATATACAGTGTAGATCAAACCCAGGCAAGCCTGCAAAGGGAGATGCATGCAGTTAGCTCATGAAAAGAGTAGGCACTACAAATAAATTGCTGTGACATCTGCCCCTAGGACAATTTCTCTTTGAACCTAGCAGAACACATTGGACAGTGACCATGAAATAAATTTTAAGCAGCAAATGTTATTAAGTTTATTAAGTTTTCCTCCAGAACCAGAACCTCTAAATGAGCTTTTGACAGGAGCTTATAAAAAGCAGAAATCCATCATTTGTAAAACAGGTGTTTGTGCTGAGATAACCACTCTAGCAAATTTGTGGGTCTTAAAACTGTTGTTGTGTGTGGGTTCTTTTTTGGTCTCAACTTATTTTGCAAAACATCAAATTTCAAGATAAACATTTAGAAATTTTATCTTGTTTTGTGATTCTTATAAATTCAGAACATTTATTCTATATAACAATGTAACTTATATGAATTATTACAAAAAGAAAAAAATAGAGACAAGATATGATTAACACTTTAAACTCAGAAGAAAGTAGGTGATAAAAAGGAAGACAAAGTGCAATCTTTATGAATCTTTCAGCGTATTAAATGTTGTAACTCCAAAACATTATTATTTGTTAGGAATCACCTCACTGTCATTGAAATACTAACACCAAGTTAATTTTTCTAAAATACATATAATCTCAACAATATGGAAAAGTATGCCAGAAAATATGATTAATTTCCCAAATCCTTGGGAACTTTTTGGGTATAATTTATATTTCCAAAGAACAATAATTTTGGACCATGATAACATTACTAAAACTAAAGGTAGCAACTGAAATAAGAAAAAAATAAGCCCTCTTCTTTCAAATCCTTCATATATTTATATCTAAATTAAAACCTGTTCTTACATTTGAAAATTCTGAGTGTCTAGAAAGCAAAATATCTGAAAGTTAAAAATATTCTAAAGCTATTTTGGCAAGGGTAGGATCAGAAAGAACTATTTGAAAACACAAATACCCCTCATTTCAACCTGGATTAAACAAAAGAAGGTGAATAAAAATACACAAAGTAGTTATATTACTAATGTATTTTAAATATGCTACAGGTAATCAAATTATTTCTTTAAGATATTTACAATTTGGAGTCAGTAAAAATGTTTTGGAAAAAAGCACTACATTCTTAAAACTTAAATAGTCACATTAACTTTCTCAGTTATTTATTTCATCCAATATGAAAATATGTCTGCTGTTAACAGTAATTTTATTGACAAATTCCCACATCAATTTATTTTAGCTATAAAGATGTTTTAAATACTAAGAACTTGTTACCATGGCTCAAAACAGATTTATACAATAATATATGTCAATGATGACAATGAGGAGTTCTTTACCCTAAAAATTTCTGGATAATATAATCTGGATACCAGCACCAGGCTTTTGGGAGCAAACACTTCTGCAGGCTGAATTAAACCAGTCACTTCCACTTCACCTTCAATCTCTTCCTTCTTTGTTCCCTAGAAAAAGAGGTACCATAATCAACACAGAATTTCCTAGGTTTATAACTCACAAAAGAAAGACATATACACTTCCATATAATTTACAAAATCCAAATTTAATTCAAAATAATTTATAATATAGTTTACAAAACTGAAACTAAAAATAAATAGCATACTTTGAAAGGCATCAAAATTATAAATCAGGACACACTTATTTCATTTTTGAAAAGCTCCAAATATATGCCACAACTTTATTTGAGCATCTGGTTTCTGTGTGAGGTACCAGTAATAAAAGGTAAATTAGACATATTCAACTTACTTAAATAGCAATTCCAAAACTAAAAAGTACATTCATTTAAATGGAAAGTCAGCATAATGATCTCCAGTTCCATCCATGCCATTGCAAATGGCAAGAATTCCTTCTTTTTTACAGCAGCTTAGTATTCCATTGTGTAGATGTAACACAGTTTTTTAATCCACTCATCTGCTGATGGGCACTTAGGCTGTTTCCAAATCTTAGCTATAGTAAATTATGCTGCTATGAACATAGCTAAATAAGCCCATCAGAGAAAGATAAACATCACATGATCTCACTCATTTGTGGAATATAATGAACAACATAAACTGATGGGACAAAAACAGATCCAGAGACAGAGAAGCATCGATCAGACCATCAAACCTCAGAGGGAAGGTAGGGGAGGGTGGGGGTAAGGGAGAGAGATCAACCAAAGGACTTGTATGCATGCATATAAGCCTAACCAATGGACACAGACAACAGGGGTGTGAGAGTATGGGGGGGGGGGGGATAAGGACATATATGCAATACCTTAATCAATAAAGAAAAAAATGGAAATAATTTTAAAAAATAAATGTAAAGTCAATTTTCAAGAAAAATCTGTTTTAGAAGTCAGGCACTAATTTTAATTTCTGTTTTCCTGCTTGTCTAAATCTTTTAAACAAAAGTGATATTCATTTAGAATTCCAAGGCTTGCAGAATGCTCCATGCTCTCGGAAGTAAAGCACAATCAGCTCTAAATTCCTTTTGGCCCTAAGCAACAAAGTTGATTTTTTAAAAAGAAAGAATATTTTTATACACAAAACTAATTCCAGAATGAGCTTCATGCCCCTGAACTGTACATTTAAAAATGGTTAAAATGGCAAAATTTTTGTCATATATATTCTAGCACAATAAAAACATGTAAAATAAAAAAAATTAGTTTCAATCACTAAATATTATTTGTTAATTAAATAAACTTTGAACAATATATTCTCGTTTATTAATAAACATTTCCTGTGCACCTATTGTTCCATAATCTACACTAATAAAAGAGAAACATGGTAATTGGCGTACGACCGCTACCCTTTTCATTGGCTAATCAGCAAGATATGCAAATTAACTGTCAGCCAAGATGGCGACCAGCAGCCAGGCAGCTTGAAACTAACATGAGGCTTGGTTGCCTCAGTGATGGAGGAAGCCAAAGTTCCCCACCTGCGACTGCAGGCCTCTGAGCGGGCAGTTTAAGAAACATTGTAACAAATACCGCCGGACATCAGCCAGCAGGATCGCAACATTGTATGCAAAGGCCAGAAACCTACTTTCAGCCTGGAGGCCTAAGAGCTGGAGCCAAGCCTCAAGCTAAAGCTGGCCCAGAATAATAAAAAAAAAAGGTAAAACGGAGCGGTTGGGAGCTTCAGTCACCCCCAGCCTGAAAACAGCCCTCAGCCCCTCACCCAGGCTGGCCAGGCACCCCAGTGGGGACCCCCACCCTGATCCAGGACACCCTTCAGGGCAAACCAGCCGGCCCCCACCCATGCACCAGGCCTCTACCCTATATAATAAAAGGGTAATATGCCTCCCGGCACCGGGATCAGCGTGACAGGGGGCAGCGCCCAAACCCCCTGATCGCCCTGTGGCTCTGTGTATGACAGGGTGCGGCACCCCAACCTCCCCCCCCCCCCCCACGGGCCCTGCACTGTGTGTGACGGGGTAGAGCCATAACCTTCCCATCGGCCCTGCCCTGAATGTGAGAGTGGCGGCACCCCAACCCCCTGATCAGCCCTGCTCTGTGGGTGATAGAGGGCGGTGCCCCAACCCGCTGATCCGCCCTGCTCTGTGTGTGACAGGGGACGGTGCCCCAACTCCCCTATTGGCCCTACTCTCTGAGTGACAGGGGGGAGCTCCTCAACCCCTTGATGGGCCCTGCTCTGTGTGTGACAGGGGGGAGCTCCCCAACCCTGTGATGGGCCCTGCTCTGTGCATGACAGGGTACGGAGCCCCAACCCCCCTGATGGGCCCTGCTCTGTGCATGACAGGGGGTGGCGCCGCAACCTCCCCATCGACCCTGCTCTGTGCATGACAGGGGAAGGCGCCCCAACTCCCCAATCGGCCCTGCTCTGAGCCCGACCAGGGGCTGCACCTAGGGATTGAGCCTGCCTTCTGCCACCCGGGAGCAGGCCTAAGGCAGCAGGTCGTTATCTCCCGAGGGGTCCCAGACTGCTAGAGGGCACAGGCCGGGCTGAGGGACCCCCCTTGCCACCGAGTGCACAAATTTTTGTGCACCGGGCCTCTAGTACTATGTAAAGTACTATAAAAGTTTTAAACAAAAAATAAGACAAAGTAGTAAAACATTCAGATTTCTAGATGGTACTATAAGATGTAAGGACATTTTTTCTAACTAGAATCCTCTTTTCTTTCCTTTCCAATAATCAAAGGTCAGCTTAAAATGTATCTTCCTTCTTGAAGCCTTTCCTTGACTGATTTTTCTCTTACTCTAATTCCTGGTACAATTGAGCAACATATCACATTTGGTTATACTTATTACTCCTGCCAAACCTCTCCCCAAAATGCCATATCCAACTTGACATCTCCACTTGAATAACTAACAGGTATCTCAAACATGGAAATCATAGCTTCAATCTTTCTCACCCAAATTCCACTCCTCCTGCAGTATTCCCTATCTCAGTTATTGAAAATACTATTTTTCCATTTAGCAAATCAAAAATCCTGATTCCCCTTTCTTTCATATCCCATATCCAAACTGTTAGCAAATCCTAATTTCTCACCCTCTCCACTGCTACCACAATACTGTGAGCCACCATCACTGCTTGTCTGGATTATGATAACAGCCTCCCTCAGTCTGCTCTACTTCTCCTTAGCTCCACTTTGCTTCCCTGCTGCTCCTTAAACATGCTGGGCATCCTCCCAACTAAGGGTCGTAAGCATTTGTTCCTTATTCCTTTGCTTGGAATACTCTTTCCACCAATATGCTAATGACTAATTCTGTCATCTCCATTAGGTCTTTATTCAAGGGACATCTGCTCTTTAAGCCTTTGCTGGCACCCTCCTTGAAACTGCTAGGCCCTAACACTCCCTATCCACTTCCTTGCTTTATTTTCATCCATGGCACTTGTTATGTTACCATCCACTATATTATCCATTTCATTTATTTTGTGTTTTGCTCCATGAAGACCAGGATTTCTGTCTAGTTTCTTCCCTGGTAATTTCCCACTTCCTAAAACAAGAGCTGAGCACATAGTTGATACTTATTTACTCACTGCAGATATCCAAGGGGGGAACTATCCATTTAGTTTTTATATGTGTGATATGGTCCATATGCTTTTGAAAGATTTTCATTTGCTACAAAGCAAAAGCTAAAATTAGGTTGCTTGCTTTCTGGAATCCTTACAAATAATAAAAATGTGATGAATATAAATTTACCCAAGATTTCCACACCTAATTAATCATATTCTTCATGGATTACTAATAAATTTGAAATGACAAAAGAATGACTGAAATTCTTGAAAGAGATAAAGCTATCCACATTTTTATGAGATTGTGATAAATGCCCTAGAGTAACATTAGAAGTCAGCTTGAGTAAGTAGATAACCATTTCAAATAAATGACCAGTAACCTACTTTAACCAAAACACAAAACAGAATGCATCGGTCATTTCTTAAAGCTTAATTTAGTTCTCTAAGTAGAATAGTTATTAACAAGAAAGAAGATCCAATATAATTTAAATCAGTGTTTATATCCTTTTAGTACAGACGCTGACCTTTACTTTGTAAATGGGCCATAAATCATAACATGTTGTTATTCTAAATTCAATAGCTCTCATACAATACATCTTAAGTTCGGAGAAAATTCATATTTTTTTTCAAAGCAAAATGTACTGCTATGATAAAAAAAATTTAAACCTCTAAACAGTTGATCAAAATAAAGTTTGTTTTAGGAGATGATAACATGGTGTTTTTTATCAGATTTTTCTATTAACTTATCATGTGAGACAGGGGTGGGGTACCTTTTTTCTGCCAAGGGCCATTTGGATATTATAACATCATTTTCGAGCCATAAAAAATTATCAAATTAAAAATTAGCCTGCTATTTTTGGTCAAACATTTAATTCACTCACTCCTAATGCCTTGGTAGGGCCAGACCAAATGATTTCATGGGCCTTATGTAGCCTGTGGGCCGGATGTTCCCCACTCTCGATGTAAGGGAATATTGCCTCTTCTCTGTTCCTAATAGAGTATCTTTTGTATAATAATTATGTAATTATATTGGCTTTATTTGGTTTGTGTTTTACAATGAGAGATTTTCACATATTGAAAATATCTGTAAACTTAATAAGCAATAAATTAAAAATAGGTTATGGCCGAAACCGGTTTGGCTCAGTGGATGGAGCGTCGGCCTGCGGACTGTAGGGTCCCAGGTTCGATTCTGGTCAAGGGCATGTGCCTGGGTTGCGGGCATATCCTCAGTGGGAGATGTGCAGGAGGCAGCTGATCGATGTTTCTCTCTCATCGATGTTTCTAACTCTCTATCTCTCTCCCTTCCTCTCTGTAAAAAATCAATAAAATATATTTTAAAAAAAAATAAAAAAATAAAAATAAAAAAAATAAAAAGCAGGACAAAAGGAATTATGCAAATAACAAACTTTCAGTTCTACATTCCTTTTTTGAAATGTAAGTAATTTGTTACAGTGTACTATTACTTAGAATTGCCCCTTTAAAGCAATTTAAGGACTTAAAATTTTTTTTACATTGAAAATAAAGGAGTCTAACTAGTTGCAAATCCTGTAAAGTCTACAATTCCCTCTGACAAGCATCTTTATTTCTTGCCAAATAATCTGTTAATCTGTTACATGTCCACATAATAAAACCTATTTATCCTGCACTGGTCTGGAAAAATGATGACTATGTGAGAAATACACATTTTAGGATAAAAAGGCTTTATACAAATTAGGTCACTAGTCTTCAATCAGAGTCTAGTCTACCTCTAGCATAAAACAAACAAACAAAAGTACGCTAGTATTTCTTCCTTCAATAGCTCCTGGGCTTTACAGTATCTTGAAGGTAGAACAAATTAGTTTATGGGGCTACTATATATTCACCTAGAAAGCTTCCTATTTTTGAGCGGCACAAAGTTCACAAGTTGGTGTTTTTTTTAATATACTCATACGGCAGCATTTTCCAAAGAGTCTTTTATTGGAAACAAATAGATATTACTTAGGAAATGGTCTACTAATCAAAGAATTTTGGAAACAGTAAAATAAAGCCAAGTTAAAAAGATTTCTTTGCTGCAGAATTTCTCAGACTTTGGTATGGAAATTTTGTTTGTACAATGACAAGCAAAGGAGATAAAATATAAAGTATATCTCAACTTTTTCTTGTAAAACATGAGGGGATTAAGAAGTACAAACTGGTAGTTATAAAATAGGCCTGATTTATTTTGGAAATAGAATTGACCTGATTTGCTGGTGGCTATCCTTAATGTGAAAGATGAAAGAAAGGGAGGATAAGAGATAATCCTACATTTTTTGTTTGAACATCTGGATGGATAGCAATGTTAAATTGAGATTAGGAAAATTAAGAAGAAACAGACTGAGGCTGGGAGAAAGAAATGGGGAGTAATCAGGAGGCAATGAGCCTTGCATATATTAAAGGCTCAATAAATGTGAAGTCTATCCCTCTTCCAACCACTGTTTTATCCATTATAGAAAAGCAGGACAGCAAGAAGCTGAAACTCTGTTAAGAAATAACAGCATAAAGTCAATTACATCTCAACTTAAAAAAAAAAACAATGGCTATAAAAACATTTTAAAGGTAATCATAAATATAATCATAATATGTTTCATTTGTATTGACATGGGACCATCTATATATATAAAAGCCTAATATGCAAAGTGGCCCCTCGGGAGTTCAACCAACAGGGAGTTCGATTGATCGCTATGACGGGCACTGATCATCAGGGGGCGGCACAGAACAAAGGAAGGCGCTGGCTGGCAGCTGGCAGCCACTAGGGATCCTACCTGTGCATGAATTTCATGCACTGGGCCTCCAGTATCAATATAAATGAAACAAGTGAAAAAAAAGTTCTTATATGATGTGTATGTGTTTTTACATATGTATATTTTTTAATTAAATATGTTTACATTTTTAACTTGAAGGAAAAAGGCCTGAAAGGTTATACTCCGAAAGATTAGCAGTTGTGCTCTGGCTGGTGTGGCTCATTTGGTTGGAGCTTTGCTGCATACACCGGACGGTGGCAGGTTCTCATCCTGGTCAGGGCACAATACCCAGGTTGGGTGTTAGATCCATGGTCAGAGTGCATATGGGAGGCAACCCATCAGTGTTTCTCTCTCACCTCATGTTTCTCTCTCTTTCTCCTTCCCTTCCTCTCTCTGAAATTGAAAAAAAAAAAAAAAGATTGGCAGTTGTCTTTGGGCCATGGGATTATTGTTGATATATACGACATAAAAGTACTATACACATATCCAGAGAAAAATAATTTTCTAAAATGTTTACAATTGTATTATCTTTATAATAAAAAGGTTAAAGTTATAAAAAGTAAACGGAAATGAATCAGTATGTGTTTATTTATTAAACACTGACTACTAAGTTGGCCACATAGTGGATGTCACAGAAGGCTAAGTACAGACTGTGTCAGGAAATTTATAATCTAGCTTAAGTGCTAAAACCAACACAGATGAAATAACAGTAACTAGTACAAAATAATACTGTAACATTTTGAAAATTCATATTTAAAGTGCTCAAGAAATCTGAGAAGGGACGAGGCTCACAGCAGCGAGCTAGGATTTAAGGGATGAATACAATAGTTAGAGGGAAAGGGAAAGGACAAAGAAGACTCAATTCAACAAGGAAGCAAATCGAAACACTCAAAGTGAGGTTAGCAAGTTTAACTGTAATTTTAATTTCATCTCCCTAATTTTAGTCCTTATACATCTTTTGAAAAACAGGATAAACTAAACACTAAAATTTTATGATAGGCATATTTAACTAAAATTCCTTGCCTATGTTGACATTATTAGTTGATAAAATGGATTAACTTACAATGCATTTTTTAAAATAAGAAACGTGACAAAGGCAATTTGTTGAAGGTTTCAATTTTTGGCATATTTTACTTCAATAATTTTTTTAAAAAAATATTTTCATTGATTTCAGAGAGGAAGGGAGAGAGATAGATAGAAACATCAATGATGAGAGAGAATAATTGATCAGCTGCCTCCTGCATGCCCCCTACCGGGGATCTAGCCTGCAACTTGGGCACGTGCCCTTGACCAAAATCAAACTTGGGACCCTTCAATCTGCAGACTGACACTCTATCCACTAAGCCAAACCAGCTAGGGCTCAATAATTCTTAATGCATATTTCCCCTCCAAATTAATGTCAAGTGAATTAATCAGAATTAATGAATTAGTCATTATAACTGAGGAATATAGTTACTGACAGTGAGGTATGTTCCTGCTCATCATTTATCCCCAAGATATAACTGATTCAAGTTTCAATTATTAGAAAGTACTCAAGAATTCTTTGGTGTATCTTACAAAATTTTTAAGAAAATCAAAGACTGACTTAAAGTGTCAAAATGATGAGAAATGCTATTAAGCTAATCCTTCTCTCTGAAGAGAAACAGATAATGAGTGAAACTTCTGTGTGAGCTGAAGAAACAGCAGATAGACTTCATGTTTGTTTTCTAACAAGATTAACCATTTCAAAATTAGGTTCTCATAGATTCAAGAACATTATTTTGTGAACCATCATAATCAATGGACTCTTTTAAAAATTTTTTTCCAGTATGTAGTCTCTAGAACACTGTGAAGTACAATATTGATTATATTAGAAGCAAGCCCAGTTCCAACATCTCTATGCATGAAATGTCAGTTTTTGTTAAAACTTGTAAAAATTATAAATGATAAAACACTAAATCATATATCAGACTAAGCAATTACATCATTATTATTTGGTGAGTTATCTATAATAATAAAAGTGTAATATGCTAATTAGACCAGACGTCCTTTCAGATGAAGCGGGGCTGCGAGGGAAGCTCAGATCCCGGGTGCCAAAGGAAAGCCAGTGCTAGCAGCTGGGGGAAGAAAGGCCTACTCTTGCATGAATTTCGTGCATCGGGCCTCTAGTAAGATCACAAAACAAGTTTACCAATTCATAGATTAAATAAAATATTCTTCCCTGGAATTCCTAATAGAAAAGTTTTGTGCTAAACACAAAGATCAAAATTTCAGTGTTGTTTTTTTTTAAGAATGTATGTTGAAACCTTGTTTAATGATCATGTAACATGACATATTGAAACATACCATAAAGAAATGAAATATTTGGTTATAAACAAGTACAAACAATAAATTCTAGCATTGTACATTCATCTAAAAAATGTCTTGATCAGGTGACTAGGAATAGGATTCTGTGGATCATAGTTTAAGTGGAAATTTTAAAGTATATTTAATGTGAACAAAATTAAAATGAGTCTTTAAAATTAGATACAGTTAACATGATAGAATAATAAAAATATTACTGGAAACAGCAATCAGGCTATCAATCCCCAGAAGGAAAGTAGGGGAGGGCGGGGGTAAGGGGAAGAGATCAACCGAAGGACTTGTATACATGTATATAAGCCAAACCAATGGACGTGGACAACAGGGGGATGGGAGCATGAGTGTGCAGGGTGTGTGTGGGGGGGGGGTTGGGGGTTAATGGGGGGGGATGAGGACACATTTGTAATACCTTAACTAATAAAAAATAAATAAATAAATAAAAATTTTAAAAAAACACGAAAAAAAATATTACTGGAAGTACCTACTTCATTTTACAAACTAGCAATCTCATGCCAGAGGAATGAAAAGACCTGCCAAGGTCATACAGCTCACTAAAGGTACAATGAGGACTAACAAGTCAAGTATTCTAACTCTTGGACTAGTTCTCTTTCCATTCTCTTATATTCTTACTAGAGGCCTGTTGCACGAAGAGATTCATGCAATAGGCTTTCCTTCCCCCTGGCTGCTGGCACCAGTTTTCCTCCAGCACCTGGGACCCAGGCCTTCGCTCCGGCCCCAGAGGAGAAGGCAAGCCTGGAGGCTTCTCCGCTCCGACTGCAACAGAGAAGCCAAGCCTCTTCACTCTTCAGTCATCTTCAGTCTTAGCTTAGGCTGGAGCCTTCAGTCTTTGCTCCACGCCTGCATATGCAAATTAACCACCATCTTTGTTGGGTTAATTTGCATACTCATCTTGATTGGCTGGTGGGCATAGCGGAGTGACACCAATTTGTATGTTTCTCTTTTATTAGTGTAGATATACAACCTTTACAAGAAAGAGATATTGATTCCAAGAAACTGTTTGGAAGAGGTTATATATGAGAAGTCAAATTGTAAATATGAAAACATGTTCAGACTTTTTTTCCTTTAATTATATATGAATGTAATAATCTTTCTTGTGTTTAAATGAAATAGTAGTAACAACACACAATTCTTACTGCAGCCTTTCCTGGTATAAAATTGCTGTCAGAGTTTAAGAAAAGGCATTTAATGTTGAAGGACTTTGGGAACTTGTTCTCAAAACTTGTTCTCTGTAGTTTTAGTGCCTCATAATTTTAAGTGTATAATATTAACTAACCATAGCTAAGTCAATGAAAGTTTTTCCCTACAAAAAGGAGGCTGTTTAAGTCTCAGCATTCTCTCCACCAGCCAATTCTCATTTGAAAGGGAGAAACAGGTACAGAACCCTTTTGTAAGAAGCATAATTTTCACTCATTAATACTATAAGAAGAATCCCCTGTGAATATTTGCATATTTGCATACGTTGCAAATTATCAAACTACAGAACAAACTCAGGATATATAAATCCCTCAAATTTTTTACCTCTGTTTGACTTGTTAGTTATGCTAGTTTTCACCAGACTCTCTTTGTTGAATAAGGTGGATTAGTCTCTAGAATACTATGAAGTATAATGTTGATATATTAGAAACAAGCTCAGTTCCACACTTCTCAATGCATAATTTCTAATTCAGGTAGGTAGATTATCATTAACAAAACCCTCCTGAAGGGAATCAATATTTTTCCAAAAAGATATTAATCATAGTGTTATTTATAATATTGACAAAAAGTGAAATACATGCCCATTAGGAAATTAAGTATATTATATTCACATGGCAAATTAGACATTATGTCTACAGAAAGTTTTAGTTAAAAAAAACCTTTACTATTAAAAGAAAATAGGTCAAACTATTTTTGCTCTTCTCTTACTTTTCTCCCAATGTATTCCAAATTTTCTACAATGAGCATAGTGTAGTTTGATAAGTGAGGTGCGGGGGTGGAGTAAAGAAAAACAAAATATAATTGGGTTATTCTTCAGAAAAATCTATCAAATGTTTTGTATGTGATTACCTCCACTGCTCCAAGTATTCCCATCAGTTTAGAAATCTATTTTTATTACTTCATTTTTCCCGGCAAATTGCTCAATCATTTGGAATTGTTGTACTTTATTATGAGCATTTAAATGTATTTTTCCTCACAAAGCTAAACTTTAAATGATATTTATTAAAATGTACAAATTCCATAGATTTATAATGTTTTCAATGCCAGATATTGATAATAAATAATAAATAAGACCAATTATGGTCTTACTCTTGACATATTCTTGAACCAATAACACTGATAAAATTTTTGCAGCCTTCTTTTTGTATCTGGTCTTTGGAGGCTGATTGATTCAGGTTGACTTAGTACCTAAATGTCCCTGGGTAAGTCCTTTAGCCTCATCTATAAAATGGAAATGTTAATAGAGCTTCCATATGACTTAGCAATCCTTCTTCTGGGTATACACCCAAAAATTTGAGAACACATTCATAAAGACACATGTATTTTTATGTTCACTGCAGCATTATTCATAGTAGCCAAGACATGGAAACAACCTGAGTGTCTTCAACCCATGATTGTATAAAGAAGACTGATATATATAACTAGGGGCCCGGTGCACGAAATTCGTGCACTGGGTGTGTGTGTGGGGGGGAGTGTCCCTCAGCCCAGCCTGCCCCCTCTCACATACTGGGAGCCCTCAGGCGTTGACCCCCATCACCCTCCAATCGCAGGATCGGCCCCTTGCCCAGGCCTGACGCCTCTGACAGAGGCGTCAGGCCTGGGCAGGGGACCCTCATTTCCCCCCATCACTGGTTCTACCCCCAGCCCCCTCCGATTGCTGGCTCCGCCCCTTGCCCAGGCCTGATGCCTCGGCCAGAGGCGTAGACCCCCATCACCCTCCGATCGCCTGATCGGCCCCTTGCCCAGGCCTGACGCCTCCGCCAGAGGTGTCAGGCTTGGACAGGGGACCCCCATCTCCCCCTGATCACTGGCTCTGGCCCCTGCCCAGGCCTGAGGCCTCTGGCTCAGGAATCATGCCTGGGCAGGGGACCCCCATCTCCCCCTGATCGCTTGCTCCACCCCCCGCTTCAGGCCTGGGCAAGGGCACCATCATATCCCCCCAATCCCCAGCTCCGCCCCCCCGCCCAGGCCTGACGCCTCGGCCAGAGGAGTTGACCCTCATCACCCTCCGATCACCAATCACCGGATCGGCCCCTTGCCCAGACCTGAGGCCTCCGGCAGAGGTGTCAGGCCTGGACAGGGGACCCCCAGCTCCCCGTGGTTGCAGGCTCCGCCCCTGCCCAGGCCTGACGCCTCTGGCTGAGGCGTCCGGCCCGGGCAGCGGGGACCCGCAGCTGCAGCGGCCCTGCGATCGTGGGCTCCGCTTTAGGCCCAGGCAAGGGACCCCTAGCTCCCGGGACTGCCAGCTTCGACCGTGTCCAGCTCCCATCGCTGGCTCCACCCCTACTTCCTGCTATCACTGGCCAGGGCGGCAAAGGCGCCTGATTCTCCGATCATGCCCCCCAGCTCTTAGCTCCCCCCTGGGTTTCTGATCACTGTCAGTGGCAGGGGGCTTCTTCCTGCTTTCCCTTTGGCCTCCCTGCATTGTGCCTACATATGCAAATTAACCGCCATCTTGTTGGCAGTTAACCGCCATCTTGTTGGCAGTTAACTGCCAATCTTAGTTGGCAGTTAACTGCCAATCACAGTTGGCAGTTAATTTGCATATAGCCCTGATTAGCCAATGAAAAGGGTATCGTCGTACGCCAATTACCATTTTTCTCTTTTATTAGTGTAGATTAGAAAACTATTCAGTCATAAGAAAGAATGAAATACTGACATTTGCAGCAACATAGATGGATCTAGAGAGTATCATGCTAAGTGAAATAAATCAGACAGAAAATGACCAGAACTGTATGATTTTATTCATATGTGGGCTATAAAACAGAAAGCAATAAGTGAACAAACAAGAGAAACTCAGACAGAGACAACACTATGAAGGTTACCAGAGGAGAAGAGGGAGGAGGGAGAATATAGAGGATAAGGGTCAAATATATGATGATAGAGGGAGACTAGCCTACGGGTGGTGAGCACACAATGCAATATACAGATGATGTATTATAGAATTTTATTCTTTTTAAAAAAATCTTTTTCTTTAATGATTAAGGTATTACATATGTGTCCTTATCCCTCTATTGCCCCCCACTCCCCTAATGCCCTCACCTCCCTGGTGTCTGTGTCCATTGGTTAGGCTTATATGCATGCATAAAAGCCCTTTGGTTGATCTCTCTAGAATTTTATTCTTAAAACTTATATACTACTAGAGGCCCGGTGCATGGATTCGTGCACAGGGCAGGGGAGAGATCCCTCAGCCTGGCCTGCACCCTCTTGCAATCCAGGACCCCTCAGGGGATGTAGCAATGTGCCAAGCAGCAGGTGTCCAGGGAGGAACCTGAGCCGGGGCCTGGTGCCACACCACTCGTGCTCATCCTGGCCCGCTGCGCCTGCCGCTGCCACTAGGTAGCACTGCCACGGAGTCAGGAGAGTATCCTGCCACCACAGCTGCACTCGCTAGCCATGAGCCCAGCTTCTGGCTGAGCAGTGCTCCCCCTGTGGGAGTGCACTGACCACCAGGAGGCAGCTCCTGTGTTGAGCGTTTGCTCCCTGATGGTCAGAGCATGTCATGGAGACTGGTCAACCGGTCATTCTGGTTGTTCAGTCATAATGGTCGCTTCGGCTTTTATATATAGAGATTATAAACCAATGTCACCCTATTTGTTTAATTAAAACCTATATTACATTAAAATAAATAAAAATAATAAAATGAGAATGTTAAAGCCTACCAACTGGTATTCTTGTGAGAAGAAAATCAAATAAACTACATGTGAATTAAAGAAAATGGACTATTACAAAGTATTATAAAACTTTTAGCATAGTGCCTGGAATATGATAAACCTTCAATGTATTATAAGCACTAAAATCTTTTTTTCAACCCATAAGCTTTTTGCCTGGATTGCCCATTTTTCTTTCCCTTAGTCTAAGTCTTAGCTTTTGTGTTTTAAATGTCCACTGAGTCCTTTAAACTTTCCAAGACTTATTCTAGCTACCTAGTCTTCAATTATTAATTCTTTCATTGAACTGATTCTAGCATATGGTACTTTGGAATATCTTTACACTTAAGTTTTGGTTTTGCCTCCCAAGCTAGATTTTAAGCAAATTGAGATGAAGAAACGTATCTTATGCCTGCTATGCATCTCCCTCTTTATTACTTATTTACTTCTCCAAAGTATCCTCATTCATTCCCACCTCTTTCTTTGATATTTTGTTTCCTAACATATCAAATATTTTTACTGAAAATTTCATTATTATTATTTGTTCACAAACACTTTTTAAAATGCATTTAAAAACTTTAAAGTGATATAACTAAATAAAAATTTAGATAGGTTTATCAATTTTTAAAATCCTATATAATAAACCGTAATATGGCCCTAATGGTTTGGCTCAGTGGATAGAGCGTTGGCCTGCAGACTGAAGGGTCCCAGGTTCGATTCTGGTCAAGGGCATGTACCTTGGTTGCAGGCACATCCCCAGTAGGGGGTGTGCAGGAGGCAGCTGATAGATGTTTCTTTCTCATCGATATTTTTAACTCTCTATTCCTCTCCCTTCCTCTCTGTAAAAAAACTCAATAAAATATATTTTTAAAAAAACACCCTAATATGCGGAACAACCAGTCGCTATAACGCACACTGACCATTAGGGGGGCAGATGCTCAATGTAGGAGCTGTCCCCTGGTGGTCAGTGTGCTCCCACAGGGGGATCGCTGCTCAGCCAGAAGCCAGGCTCATGAATGGCGAGTGCAGCGGTGGCAGCAGGAGCCTCTCCTGGCTCCACAGCAGGCGGACATCCCCCAAGGGGTCCCGGAATGTGAGGGCGTGAAGGCCGGGCTGAGGAACCTCCTTCCTTTCCCCTAGTGCACGAATGGCATTGCACCAGGCCTCTAAAAAGCAATTTCACATCTATCATAATTTACTGATTACTTAGAAAAAATTTACAATCACATTGCCTGGTTGAATAATTCTGGAAATATATTACCCAAAGTTTTATATCAAAGATTTGCTGGTGATTTGTGAGAGTACACTGTATCATGGAGAGATAAAAGTCAACATTTTGAAAGTTGCACAATTATATTTTGGATGGTGTGTGTCCCTAAGTTCCTCCTCTACTTAGGCTTCCAAATAATGTGTCATATTATATTTGCTATGAAGTAATTCACACCAAGAGAATTAAAAGATCTATTTTTGAATTGATGATATGATCCAAAAATAAAAGAAAAACACATTTTTAAACAAACAACATAGTTGAGTGTTCACACTAAATATGGGAATATTACTGATGACCTATAAAGGAACATCATCTGGGTTTTTATTTCTTCTTTCAAATTCTACCTCCTTGTTTGTACCATTTTTTGGGGACCAATTCCAAAATTCATTAATTTTCTGTTCTGAGCACAGAAAAGCTGTCATATAATTCTGGTTAGGACATATTACCCTAGCACAATTATACAGGAGCCAGAATTTTTATGACTTATTTATATTTTCAGAATCGTGGGAAGAGTTGTAAGAAGCAGCTTCTAACCTTCTACTAACTGACTATAAAAACGAAATAAATTAGCCCTAGCTGATTTGGCTCAGTGGATAGAGTGTTGGCCTGCAGACCGAAGGGTTCTGGGTTCGATTCCAGTCAAGGGCTCCTCCCCAGCAGGGCACGTGCAGAAGGCAAACAATCAATGTGCTTCTCTCACATCAATATTTTTCTCTGTCTTTCCCTCTCTCTTCCACTCTCTCTAAAAATCCATGGAAAATATCATCAGGTGAGGATTAAAAAATAAAAAATAAATAAATTATATTTTTGGTCAACTTAAAATGGCAAATGGGGAAATATCTGAGCTAAAAGCAATAATTTTTTAAACTCTGATTTCAAATATACAAGAGCCCAGATCTTAGTTTCTAATATTCTGTACTCAAATGTGCCAGGGCTGCTCAGAGAAATGCCTAATTTTCAAGGCTGAGGAAGGGAAGGAATAAGATGAGCCTCGATCAGCTCGTTATAATAGAAAGTAAAACAAGCTTTTTTAAAAAATGATGGGGCCTTGTCAAAATAATATAGGAACAAGTCTGAAGGAGTACCTGTTGGTCAAATCCAGGATAATTTATGCATGAACACAAGTAAAATCATTAACTACATACTATCGAAGAGAAAAAGAAATTGGAACACATGAGTTTATATCTCAGACAGACAAGGTGAGAATGCTCTTTGCTTATAATAAAATGTCAACTACTGACTGGTTAAAGGTATATGAAGTTAGAAAAACATTATTTTACAATCGTCATAATAAAAGTTGTCACAGGCAAGAATCACAACTAAATGCTAAATCTTAGGGGGAGCATGATAAATGAGTAATAGAATATTTGCACAGTCTTATAGTGTCTTCTTAAAGTGCCTTGCTTATTAGTTACAGGCAAAAAAATTAGCAACTATACAATAGAGATATCTGACAATCACTTGACCAGGTACCCCAAATTAACATCATCAATGAAGGCAGATAGATATTGTGTACTTCCAGATGTGTTCTCTTACAGCAGGGATGGGGAACGTCTGGCTTGTGGGCAGTATAAAGCTCATGAAATCATTTAGTCTGGCCCTGCTAAGGCAACTGCAGGTGGGGTCTGAAATTCAATAAATCTAGGAGCTGTTTCATAGCAGCATACTAGTAAATGCATATTAAGTGATGTTATCAATAGCCCAATGGCCCTTAGCAGAAAAAAGGTTCCCCACCCTACTTTACAAGGAATCCTTATAAGGAACATACTTAGTATCCCAAATGTTGGTAGTATTCCAACTGTATAACCTGAATCTAAAAATGAGAGACATCAGAAAAACACAAAACAATAAGCATTCTATCAAAAGGGGGCATGGGGACCTGCATTATTTTCAAATGTCAATGTCAAACAAAACGAAATGCTGTGCAACTATGCTAGGTGAAAAGAGAAAAAAGAGAATTATATTCACTGCAATACACGATTTTAAACTGCATCCTGACTGGGGGACATAAAAAAGAACAATAAAGGACACAGAACAAATGATAAAACTGAAATATGGATGGTGGGTTAGATAAAAGTATAATGCTGATGTTAAATTTCCCAAGATTGATAACCATACTATGTCTATGTAAGAAATCATACTTATTCTATTAAAAATAATAAAATATTATTTATGATAATAAAGAAATGGGGTAAAATATTAAAAACAGGTGAATATGGGTAAAGGATATATAGATGTTTGGAATATACTTTTAACTTTTCTGTTAGTTTAAAATTATTTTCATATTAAAAGTTTGAAAAATATCCAAGAATTCCTAGAACCTCTTTACACCTGCAACATTGTCCGCTTTTTTCTTTACTAAGGTATAATTGGGAAAATTGTAAAATATTTAGTTGGTGATTTGATATACAGATACATTGTAAAAAGGATTTCCCCCACGGGGTTAACTAACACATCCATCACCTCACAGATATTTATTTACCTTTGGTTATGAGAACATTTGTGAAGTACTCTCTTAGTAAATGTCAATTATACATGTTATCACTTGAGTCACCATATTTTACTACAGATCCTCAGACCATAATCTTCTTATAGCTGAAAGTTTCTACCCTTTTACCAACCTCTCCCTATTTCCCCAAATCCTCAGTCCCTGAGACCACCATTCTACTCTCTATTTCTATGAGTTTGACTTTTTTTTCCTTAGGAGTCTACATATAAATGATGCCATGTACAATTTGTCTTTCTCTGTCTGGTTTATTTCACTTAACATAATGCCCTCAGGTTCCATCCATGTTGTCTTAAATAGCAGGATTTCCTTCTTTCTTGTGGCTGAGTAATATTCCCGTGCGTGTGTGCGTGCGTGCGTGCGTGCGTGTGTGTAACATCATTATCCATTCAATTGCTTATAGACACTTAGGTTGTTTCCATGTCTTGGCTACTGTGCATAATGCTGCAATGAACATGGGAATACAGATATCTCTGTGATATCCTGTTTTCATTTCCTTTGGATATATAGTAATCAGAAATGAGACTGCTGAATCAGGAAGTTCTATTTGAAATTTTTGAGGGACCTCCAAACTATTCCATAGTCATTGCACCAATTCACATTTTCTCCAACAGCCTCACCGATACTTCTCTTGTCTTTTTGATGAAAACTATTCTAAAAGATATTAGATGATATCTCATTGTAGTCCTGACTTGCAGTTCCCTGATAATATTGAACACCTTTTCATGTACCTGTTGCCATTTGTATTTTTGGGGGGGGGAAATGTCTATCAAGGCTTTTGCCAATTTTTTAATTGGATTTTTTTTTGTTATTGTTGTATGAGTTCCTCATGTATTTTAGATATTAATCCCTTATCAGATAACTTGTAAATATTTGCTCCCATTCTGTAGGTTCCTTTTGATTTTGTTGGTTTCTTTTGCTATGTAGAAGCTTTATAGTTTCATATAGTAGTCCCACTAATTTTTGCTTCTATTGACATTTGCTTTGGGTGTCCAATGTAAAAATTCATTGTGAAGACCTTCATCAAGGTTACCCTCAAGTTTTCTTTTAGCAGATATTTGGTTTCTTGTCTTAGATTCAAGTCTTTAATCCATTTTGAACTTATTGTTGTATATGGTGTAAGACAGGGTTCCAGTTTTGTTCTTTTGCATGTGGCTGTCTAGTTTTCCCAATACCATCTACTGAATGGACTGTCCTGTCACCATTCTATATTCTTGGTCCCTTTGTCACAGATTAATTGACTATATAAGCATGTGCTTATTTCTGGGCTCTATATTCTGTTCCACTGACCTATGTGTCTGTTTTTATACCAATACATACTGTCTTGATTACTGTAATTTTATAATATATGCTCAAATCACAAAGTGTGATGATTTCAACTTTATTATTCTTTCTCAAGATTACTTTGGCTATTTGGAGTCTTTTATAGTTCCAGGGGTGGGGTTTATGGTGAGATGTTGTCTTAGCCTTTTCTAATCATTATAGTGTGGGCATTTTCTTGTAACTGCTTGTACAGGACTTGCTCAGCAATTTCTGAATTTCTTTTGGTGGGAATTGCTTCATGTGTAGCTGTAGATTCAATGTGTCCATGGAAGGGAAGTGAGTTCAGGAACTTCCTATGTCACCCTCTTGGACTGGAACCCCACTACACTGTCTTCCTAGTGTATTACTTTTCTGGCAGTTTATTTGGGGTAGGGGGTTGGGAGGGAGATGGGTTAATAGTAAAGGAGAAAGCTAATTTCATTACACAATTCTAGAAAGTTGTGAAGAGACTCCCTCAAGAATAAGAAAATGCTGCATTCTCAGCACTGACTTAAATTCTAAAGATCAACATGGATAAAAATGAAAGGTCGCCTAAAAGAGGAAAAAGAGACTCCTGAGTAGGGAACACTCTTTCTTATTTAGACTGAATTGATCAAAATAGGAATTAGATTAGCCATCTGTTGGCAACATCCACCCAAACATTATTCAAGCTAGCGATGACTATAGTCATAGACTTTTAATTTTTCTTTCCTCATTGACAATAGAATCCTTCATTTCAAATATAAACAACGGATTATGTTAGTCTGACAGGTGTTAAATATTTGACATTAAATATTCCTTAGTTTGATTCCACAATCAAAATACTTCTATTTTGATACAGCTTCACACAAAGATCTGACAAGAAGAGAATGTGTTGATGATGCAGATAATACATATTGTTGTATCTAACCTTTTAACTTATCGCTGTAAATTAATAAACTAGCATGCTGATTTTAATACATCAGTCTAATCAACTTGGATAATGTAATTCTGCATCATGAAAAGTGATTTGTCTCCCCTTGTAGAAATCAGATTTCTACATCTAGAAAATTCTTATCTTGGAATTTAATTAAAGTAACCAAAACAACAAATGCTCCTTTGTGAGGCCATTTCAGAAAGAAAGCCAACCTTTTTCCCTGGTGATACTACTCATTCATTTGTATATAGTAGAAAGTACAGCAAATAATGCAAATTGACTCTCTCAATAACCTTTAAATTCTTTTATAATTACAAACTCTTCTTGTATTACAGAGCCTTGAAAGCAAAACAAATAACCATAAGAAAAATATTTTCCTTATTCCTTTTTAGAGGAGTGGGATTTGCATGCAATCTGGCTTTCTCAAGGAATCGACCCGAATGGGACTTGAAGAAGAAATCAACAATTTGAGAACATGCTGCACATGGGAGGCTGGGTTTTCAGGGCACCTATTATGAATATTATATTGCCTAATGCCCAACATCATAAGTGCCAAATGGTATAAGGTAGGGCAAGTGTGGTTTCTACTACAACAGCCCCAAGCTAGGCAGTTCCTAGTACCCAGAATTCGTTTCTTATTTACTCTTCGGCCATGAAATTACATAAGCTGCCCAATAATTGTCATAAATCCTTTCTTGCATAGAGGAAGTATATCCAGTTGCCTCAAACTAAGAACTCCAATTAATATACTGAAAAGTCAAGTATTTTCAATTTCTACAGTTGTAGCTTATAAATTTCAGTTCCACCATCTTGCTACTACCACCACTAATCGTAATGAGGTATATTAGTATTACTTAGGTGCTTCAAAAATAATATCAAGAATTGTAATAAGTGATCTATAAACATTCTGATTAAATGCTCTATATATATGTTCTGTAAAAGATCCCCTCAGAAAAAGGACTGACAAGGAAAATGGCAAGTTCAACATGAGAGGATACAAAACTTTTTAAAAAAGTTTTGTTTTATTGCTTAAAGTATTACAAAGAGTTTTACATATGTCTCTTTTTTTTTTCCCCTTGACCTTCCCTGGCCTCCTCTACCTCTCAGTGTCTGTGTCCATTGGTTATGCTTATATGCATGCATATAAGTCCTTTGGTTGATCTCTTACCCCCAGCCCCACAACCCTTCCCAGGCTTCCCACTGTAGTTTTACAGTCTGTTCAATGCTGCTCTGCCTCTGTATCTATTTTTGTTCATCAGTTTATAATGGTCTTTATGATCCATAAATGAATGAGATCATGTGGTATTTTTTTCATTGACAGGCGTATTTCACTTAGCATAATGCTCTCCAGTTCCATCCATACTGTTGCAAATGGTAAGAATTCCTTCTATTTTGCAGCAGCATAGTATTCCATCGTGTAGACATACCACAGTTTTCTAATCCATTCACCTGCTGATGGGCACTTAGGCTGTTTCCAGATCTTAGCTATGGTGAATTGTGCTGCTATGAACATAGGGATGCATATATCCTTTCTGATTGGTGTTTCTGGTTTCTTGGGATATATTCCTAGAAGTGGGATCACTGGGTCAAATGGGAGTTCCAGTTTTAATTTTTTTGAGGAATCTCCATACTGTTTTTCCTTAGTGGTTGCACCAGTCTGCATTCCCACCAGCAGTGCACGAGTGTTCCTTTTTCTCTGCATCCTTTCCAGCACTTGTTGTTTTTTGATTTATTGATGATAGCCACTCTGACAGGTGTGAGATGGTACCTCATTGTTGTTTTGATTTGCATCTCTCGGATGATTAGTGACTTTGAGCATGTTTTCATATGTCTCTTGGCTTTCTGAATGTCCTCTTTTGGAACGTGTCTATATAGGTCCTTTCCCCATTTTTTGATTGGATTGTTTATCTCCCTTTTGTTAAGTTGTATGAGTTCCCTATAAATGTTGGAGATTAAACCCTTATCGGTGATAACATTGGCAAATATGTTCTCCCATGCAATGGGCTTTCTTGTTGTTTTTGATGGTTTCTTTTGCTGTGCAGAAGCTATTTTGATGTAGTCTCATTTGTTTATTTTCTCTTTAGTTTCCAATGCCCTAGGAGCTGTATCAGTGAAGAAAGTGCTTCAGCATATGTCTGAGATTTTGTTGCCTTTGGATTCCTCTAGTATTTTTATGGTTTCCCGTCTTACATTTAAGTCCTTTATCCATTTTGAGTTTATTTTTGTGTATGGTGTAAGTTGGTGGTCTAGTTTCATTTTTTTGCATGTAACTGTCCAATTTTCCCAACACCAGTTACTGAAGAGACTGTCTTGACTCCATTGTATGTTCTTGCCTCCTTTGTCAAATATTAATTGAGCATATTGGTTTGGGTCGATTTCTGGGTTCTCTATTCTATTCCATTGATCTATATGTCTGTTCTTATACCAGTACCAGGTAGTTTTGAGAACAGTGGCTTTGTAATAAAGCTTGATATCTGGTATTGAGATCCCACCTACTTTGTTCTTTCTCAGGATCACTGTGGCTATTCGAGGTCTTTTTTTATTCCAGATGAATTTTTGGAGAGTTCGTTCTAGGTCTGTGAAATATGTCATTGGTATTTTAATGGGGAGTGCGTTGAATTTATAGATTGCTTTGGGTAGTATGGACATTTTAATGATGTTGATTCTACCAATCCATAAACATGGTATGTTCTTCCATCTGTTTATGTCTTCCTCTATTTCTTTTTATCTTCAACATCCTGTAGTTTTCTGAGTAGAGGTCTTTTACCTCTTTAGTTAAGTTTATTCCTAGGTAGCTTAATTTTTTTGGTGTGATGGTAAATGGGATTGCTTTTTAAATCTCTCTTTCTGTAAGGTCACTATTGGTGTATAGAAATGCCATAGATTTCTTGGATACAAAACTTCTTAAACAAATTCACACATATGCTGTTCTTAGAAGCTTTCAGATGATGATTTTTATTTTAAAAGAGAACAATTAAACTTGGATGTAATTGTTGTTGTTGCTTTCAATAGTATAGTAATGCATTCTTTTTAAAGTAGCCCACAGAACTCAAGCTGGCAGTTCTAACAAATATGGTATAAACAAAATCCTAAATGTAGTCCTTTTGACTATACTTAGGCTAGAAAAGTTGTCATACCTGAAGATTGATCTCCGCCTCATAGAAGGTTAGGCACGAGCAGTAATGTCGATCTGAGTCTATATCTGTCAGGACCACCACAAAAAACGTTGGCTGCTTCCTCTCTCTGGACAGCTGCCACCCACTGGGCTGACAAAACTAAATGGGATAGAAAAATATTGTCACATTTTAAAAGTACTATGAAAATTTATTATTTACAAATCTCTGAGAAATGTTAAATATCTCCAAATTTTTAAAAATTTCCAGCTGATGTGACAATACCTCAACCAATATAAAAATTGAAAATGTACAGATTCATTATGTAAAATACCTTCACTAATGTGCATTTACATTTTTTGAGGACAGCCTAGATTTTCCACAGATGCTACTCAGACCTAGGTTGGCACACATAGGAACATAGCACCAAAATGAGAGAACTTCCCCCATTACTACAGATCAAAAAGTTGAAGATAAAATGCCAAGTCTCTGTCACTGATGGAAAACAGAATTATTTTTAAATGTCTTCATTAACCTTAAGGGACTTCAATTCAGTGCAATAAAAGAGATATCTTGTTCATTAAGACAGACCACATTCTGGGCTATAAAATACTCTTTAACATATTAAAAAGAATAGAAATTATACAATGTACACTCTCAGACCACAGAATTAAATTTGAAATCAGTAACAGAAAGATAGCTGAGAAATCTCAAAATATTTGGAGATTAAAGAACACAATCCTAAATAACACATGGATAAAAGCAAAATCTCAGAAGAAATTTTAAAATATTTTGAACCAAATGAAAATAAAAATACAAGTTATCAACATTTGTGGGCTTCAGTAAAAGCAATGCTTAGAAGGAAATTTATAGCATTGAATGCATATACTAAAAAAGAAAATCAATCTAAAATCAGTAATCTAAGATTCTATCTTAGGAAACGAGAAAAAAGAGCAAATTAAACCCAAAGTAAGCAAAAAGAAATTTATTTTAACTAGAGCAGAAATTAATGAAATAGACAACAGAAATTCAAAAGAGAAAAATCAATAAAACCTATAGCTGGTTCTTTGAAAAGATCAATAAAATTGACCAGACACTAGCCAGGCTAAGAAAAAGAGTAGATACAAATTACTACCATCAGAAATGATCCCATAAATATTTTTAAAAAATAGTAAAGGAATATTATGCATAACCTCATGCCCACAAATTTGATAACCTAGATGAAAGACATAATCTGATAAAATTTACAAAAGAAGAAATAGATAATCTGAAAAAGCCAGTATCTATTTTTTTTAAATGATTCAATAATTAATAACCATCTAAGACAAAGTATCAGGCTCAAATGGGTTTACTGATAAATCTACTAAGTATCTGAGGAAGAAATTAGACCACTCTATACAAACTCTTCCAGAAGACAGAAGCAAGGGAAATACCATTCTAACTCATTCTATGAATCCAGCATTACCCTAAATACAAATACCAGGAAAATAAATTACAAGAAAAAACAACAGACCAATATTTCTCATGAACATAGATACAAAAATCTTCAAAATACTTGCAAGTCAAATCCAACACTGAAAAAATTACATACCACAACCAAGTAGGATTTATTCTAGGTATGCAAGGTGGTTCAATATTTAAAAATCAACTGTCTAGCCTGCCCAGTGTGGCTCAACCTAACTTGAGCATCAACCTATGAACCAGGAGGTCAGGGCACATGCCTGGGTTGTAGGCTCAGTCCCCAGTAGGGGCATGAAAGAGGTGGCTGATCGATGATTCTCTCTCATCACTGATGATTCTGTCTCTCCCTCCCCCCCCCCCGCGCCCCCCCCCCCCCGCCTCCTTTTCTCTCTGGAGTCAATAAAAATGTATTTAAATAAATAAAAAAAAACAACTAATCATATCAAGAAGCTAACCCCCTTCAAGCACATGATCACATCAATAGATGCAGAAAAAGCATCTAAAAAATTCAACACCTATTAATGACAGAAACTCTCAGCACACTAAGAATACGGGGACGTTTCTTAACTTTAATGTGCAGATTAGAAAGAAGGAAATGTAACTATCTTTGTTCTCAGATGACATGATTGTATGTGTAGAAAATCTGAAAAGGTCAACAAAAAGTAATTAACATGGAAGTAATAAGCAATTATAGCTAGGTTCCAGTTCACAAGGTTAATATACAAAAGTCAACTGCTTTCCTACATACCCAACAATGAACAAGTGTTATTTGAAATTAAAAAATGCGTCCTGGCTGGCTTGGTTCAGTGGATAGTGTCGGCCTGTGGACTAAATGTTCTCAGGTTCGATTCCAGTCAAGGGCACATGCCTGGGTTTCAGACTTGATCCCCACTGTGGGGCTTGCAGGAGGCAGCCAATCAATGGTTCTCTCTCATCATTGATGTTTCTATCTCTCTCTCCCTCTCCCTTCCTCTATGAAATCAATAAAAATATATTTTAAAAAATACAATACTGTTTATATTAGCACCCCCTAAAATAAAATGAAATACATTAGCACCTCAAGAAATAAAATATAAATCTAACAAAATAAATAAAAGATCTATTCGTGGAAAACTTAAAAACTCTGATAAAAAAAAAAAAGAACTAATTAGAGAGAGTCCATGTTCATGGATAGGAACACAATATTGTCAAATGCAATCCCAAAACAAAATCCCAGGAAGTCATTTTATGGGTATTGTCAACCTGATTTTAAAGCTTACAGGGAGAAGCAAAAGACCCAGGTGGCCAACACAATCCTGAAAGAAGAGAACAAAGTCAGAAGAATGGTACTATCCAACTTCAAGACTTACTATACAGCTACAATAGGTAAAGCTGTATAGTATTAGTGAAAAAAAGGAGACAAATAAATCAATCACACAGAATCGAGAGCCCAGAAACAAACCATACAATCAACCAAACTTGATAAAGAAACAAAGACAATGCAGTGGAGAAAAGATAGTCTTTTCAACAAATGGTGCTGGACCAACTAGATATTTATATACAAGAAAATAAATCTAGACACAGACTTTACACCCTTCACAAAAATTAACTCAAAGTGTATCACCAAAATGTAAAATGCAAAACTATAAAACTCCTAGCAGATAACACAGGAGAAAATCTAGATGACTCTGTTCAAATGACTTTTTAGATATGACACCAAAAGCATGAATGATGAAATCATCATTGATAAGCTAGACTTCATTAAAATTACAAACTTATGCTCTGAGAAAGAAACTGTCAAGAAAACAAGACAAGCCAAGGACTTAAAGAACACATTTGCAATAGACATATATGGTAATGTATTATCATTTAAAATATACAAAGAATTCTTAAAACTCAATAATAAGAAAATGAACAACCCAATTTTTAAAAAGGGTAAAAACTGAACAGACACCTCACCAAAGAAGATTTATAGAAGGCAATAAGCATATGAAAAGACGTCCAACACCGTAAGTCATTAAGAAATTGTAAATAAAAACAAAATACTACTACACACTTATAGTAATGGCTGAAATCCAAAACACTGACAATACTAAATTGTCAAGGATGTGAAGCAACAGGAACCGGAAAAATAAACTGTGGCACATCCACACAAATAATATTCAACATTAAAAAGAAATATCAAGCCACAGAAGGCATGGAGAAACCTTAAATGCATATTACTAAGTGAAAGACACCAATTCAAAAAGGCTACATATGGTATGATTTCAACTATATGACATCACGGAAAATGCAAAATTATGGAGACATTAAAAATCTTAGTATTTGCCTCGAGGTGGGTGGGTAGAGAATAGATAGGACACAGGACTTTTAGGGCAGTGAAACTATTTTGTATGATTCTGTAATAGTGGGTACAACACAAGAGTGAATTCTAATGTAAACTATGGACTTTGGTGATAATGATGTATCAAATCAATGTAGATTCATCCATCGACTGTAACAAATATACACCGCTGTGTGGGGAATATTGACAGTGTGGCAAATTTACATATGCAAAGTGCTCAGTCAGAATAGCCTCTGGCATATAATTCAATGAAGTAAATGTTAGATTACTATGATTATTACCTCCTTGGTTCCAATCTCTGTTTCTATCTTCATATCTATAAAACTTTCTCATTCTGTATCAAATTTTTCCAAAACCTGTCTCTCCTTTCATCCTCATTTACTCAATCTAGAAAGACATCCAAAAGGTGAAATTTGGATGATTTCCTACATTTGGAGAGAGATGTTAATCACATTCACAACTTCTCTGCAGAATGAAAAATTCTACTAGACCAATAGATTTTAATGTAACAAAGTATAAGAAGTTCACTGATGTGTTTACAGATTCCACACTGCAACTAACCTTTAAGAAATGACTATTAAATTTTGGTGTGGTATTCAAATAAGAGTTTCCATAATTATCTGAAAAGGTTATTAAAATACTCCTCCTCTCTTTCCAAGTACATATTTGTGAGACCTGATTTTCTTCATATACTTTAACCAAAACAAAATACGGCAAGAGCTTGAAAACAGGAGCAGGTATAAGAAGCCAGCTAGCTGTCTTTAAGCCAGTATTAATGATATTTATAAAAATATAAAACAATAGCACTCTTTTCTCTCTTTTTTTGAAAATTATAGTTTTTTTATAAAAATATGCTATGTAATATGCAATGGTTTATTATTATTTTTAAATGAATAAATAAATTGCTTTACATTTTTCTAGTTGTAATTTCTAATACATAAATAAATAGATAAAACTACATGAACAAAACTCCTTGAGGATCATCAATAAGCTGAGAGACCCAAAAGTAAGAGACCTGTTAGTCTAGTGAAATGTGTGTTAACATGTAACTAGCCTTGGCTTAAACTATGTGATAGCAGAAAGGGATAAGCCTGGTAGAACTGGGAAGTTTTGTCAGGTTACAACAAAACCCAGAAGTTTCTTTCAAAATCTTCTTTCTCTCAACAAACGTCTTTCCTGAATTAAATATATTTTTCTAAAATGAATTTCAATCAGTTTCAAAATCAGGAAACAGGTGTCTGTGCTTGGGTTGTAAAATAATATAATGACTTATACAGCCTGCATCATCAAGTCACCTGTACAACCAAAAACTCTTCTGATACAAAGTGAATCCACTCTGTAAATTAATAGCAAATAACCTTATTCTCTTAGAGGTCATCATTCATTCTTATTAGCTGCTCATTAGGCTTTGAAAATGGTATAAAAGGTATTTCACAAAATTTAAATGAAACTATGTAGGTTTTCAATAAGGATGAAAATAAATCTCTCTATGTTAGTTCCAATTCTATCAAATATACAGACTTCTCAAATCAAGGGTACCTGTCACAGAGAGTTCACAGATAAAATTTCTTTTATAAGCACACAGATCTATCACTTAGAAAGTAATCAGATATTCTGCTGCTTAAAACTGGAAAAAGCAACTCTTAATGTACTCAATTTTCTAAAATGGTTTACACAAACACAAAATATAATTAAAAATTACAGAACAGCCAAAAATGCCCATAGCAATTTTGTGACAAATTTAAATGATCTCTTAAACATAAAATATTATAGAAGGTTCTCTAGGTAACAGTCACTCTTAACATTTCTGAAGACCTTCATCTACATCTATAAATTTACAGTTTACTGAAACACATTTTATTGTCCAATTTTTATGTAAAAATTAAAGGTGTCCCTTGTTTATAAAAATGCCTATAGGAATATTCCCTCTTCTAGTAGAAAATAATAAACACATAACATCCACAAGGAGAATATGAGTCTAGAGTCTCATATCCCTTATTGCTGGTAGACTCTCAGTAAGACCTCCTTAGTTACTTAAATGGCCTCATTTTCCTAAGTTTACAATATAACAGGGATTCTTTTAAATTCTGATTTTTTTAAAAAGTCTAACAGTAAAACTTTTGGGAAATTCCACAGATCATTTTTCAGATTCAGTAAGTATTTCTTCAAAACTAAATTTAATATGACCATAACTAAGATAGTAATGGTAATTCATGGTAAGATTGGTCAGATATTTTTCACTAAATTTTTCACAAAGAGGCTGTCAAAATAGTCATCAGCTAGACATTGGTTACATGAGATCCCTTATTTGATACTTAAATTACAGTTCTATAAAGGAATTTTTTATACTCTACACAAAAGTATGATTGGAATCATATTCCATAGGAAATTTTGATGCTGTATTCTCAAATGAGAATATTAATACAAATATCCAGAAAATAAATGATAGCTCTTAAAATTGAGTCTACACAAAGGTTTCTCAAAAGATGAAAATGTCAGTTAAATGTCTACCTTTCAATTCACTGTATCATAAGATTAAGTAATAACAGAATTTAGGATATCAGGAGATGTTCTCACTATTTAATGAGATGTACTCCTCATAGGATTTAGACTTGAAATATTAAAATGCTAGTTGATTAAACCATTTCAAATCTTAACTAAAAGTATGCTGAGGAAGTAATAAACAATGAGGGAGTGGACACAACAACTCTTGAACCTGAGCTCAAGTCACATTTCTGACAGGAATGTAAGAGAATGTTTAGACAGCTGGAAACAGAGTAGTCACTAAAAGATAGTAAGCAGAATGATAAGCATTAAACAAACAGGATAAAAACAGGATTTTATGCTCCCCAGTGTCTTCATTGGCAAACGGGGGGAAAAATGCTATCACAGGTGCAAAAGTGTTTAGAATTGACCGTCATAACTGACTGGCCTACATTTTGCCCTCCTTTTCAAGTCACTGAGGAAATACATCTATTTGGAGTGATATTATCTGTGAACACGACGACAAATAAGATTGTTTTCAAACATACATGTGTCTGTGCAACAACTTCTGTTTATGACTACTCCCATCTACCTGAATCTCATCATTTCACACAGAACAGGCTCATAAAAATTTTACAGCATATCTGGGAACAGTCAATATGGAGATTCCTTTTCAGGAGTTATCTGTCTTTGTTCAGCTCCCGTTTTCTGTAAGACCTTGGCATACCCTGGAAACAAATGATACTTCAAGTTTGCAACGTTAGAACTGACAGACACTGCTAGACTCCACACATTAATGCATTACAAATACCAACACTGTTTACTTGCTTGTTTCTTTAGTTGTCCAAATGTATGAAAAAAGATCATCTGCCAAATAGGCCACTCATCTGCAAACAAACATCTACTATTCCATCAAATTTATAAAACACATTTTATAAAGTTATAAACACAAATTTTATACAAACACACACACACACACACACACACACACACACACACACACACACACACACATATATCCTACAAGATTAATTTACAAATGATGAAACCAATGCTATGAGATGTTAATATCATATAGCTAGTATGTAACAAAGACAGGACTAAAATTCAAGTCTATATCTCTAGGAACTATCTTTTCACTGAATTATCTTTACCAATCACCTTATGGATATTATTTTATATTAATATAAATTCATGGTAGACAAATTTTAAATGAAAAATGAAATAAAAACTAAGTTCTTTTTTTTCTAAAAACTAAGTTCTTTAACATACAACCTTTCCTTCCAGCATTTATTTCTGAATGTATGTAATATTTATATAAAAGGGAACATACATATACAGTTATGAGTTCTGTTTTTCTCCACCTTCTATAACATCTACATTTTCTCATTTACTTTCCTGTTTTGAAGAAAATTATTTTTGAGGACCAATATTATAATATCATATAGGTATACAAAAGTATCATAACTTAGCCAATCCCTTATTGCTGGTTGAGTAAGGTGTTTATAGTTTTTAAAATAACTAATGCCGGGTCAATCATGGCATTTTATAAATCTTTCCAGGCATATCTCATTATTTTCATTGGGAAGGAGAACTGGTTTTGTAAAGCACAACCAAAATGAGCACAAAAATGTTTAATTACCCTTGAATTCCTTTTAAAGGTTAGGCAACTCCTAAGTTATTTTGTTTTGCTGATAGATTTCTAAAGAGGACAGAAAAGAAGTGACAACAAAGAACTATTATTGTGAGAAATATTCTGACCAAAGAAGAACTAATTTGTAAAATAAAGTAACAGAAACATTAGGAGACTGAAATCTGTTGCCAAGCCAGGCCATGGCAATGTCAGGTGTGTACTGACATTACCATATACATATATTTTTCAAAAGTTCAGAGAAAGCATAGTGGTCATAAGCCTTTGGAAGAGAAGCCAATTTAAGATTTGGGAAACTTTCCAATATTCTGTTGCCATAAAATAGAGGTATTATATATATGCCTATTTTTAGTGGACAGGGTTTTGATGAAGTATACTTTAAAAAAGTCTATCCAAGACAATTTGCTTTAAATGAAGCTTAATTTAAATGGGTCATCTATATTGCTTTTTTTACAATCAGATATTTTATTACAACTACAGAACATTATATTGTCCTCATCAGTACAATAAAACTTTTACTATGCATTGTATGCCTAGAGAATCCAAGCAAATGGTTGTTAGTTATGTAGGCAGATATCTACACTAATAAAAGAGAAACATGGTAATTAGTGTCACTCCGTTACCCTTCCTATTGGCTAATCCCCCTGTCACTCACAGAGTAGGGCCGAGATATGCAAATTAACTGGCAGCCAAGATGGCAGCCGGCAGCCAGGCAGCTGATGCGAACAGGGAGGCTTGCTTGCTTCAGTGACGGAGAACTCCAACGTTCCCCGCCTGACTTGCCGGCCTCTCAGCTGCTATGTTGTGAATAAAGAAGCTAAAAAAACCCCAGAAACCTGCTTTACTCAGCGGAGCTTCAGCCAGCCGGACCGCAACATTGTATCAAATACAGACGGTAAACAAAGGCCAGAAACCTGTTTTCAGCAGCCGAGGCCTCAGAGCTAAAGCTGGCCCAGAATAAAAAAAAAGAAAAAGAAAAAAAGGAGCGGTTGGGAGCTTCAGTCCCAGCCTGAAAACAGCCCTCAGCCCCTCAGCCAGACTGGCCAGGCACCCCAGTGGAGACCCCCACCCTGAAGGGTGTGTGACCAGCTGCAAACAGCCATCATCCCCTCACCCAGGCTGGCCAGGCACCCCAGGGGGACCGCCGCGCTGATCCAGGACACCCTTCAGGGCAAACCAGCCAGCCCCACTCATGCACCAGGCCTCTATTCTATATAGTAAAAGGGTAATATGCCTCCCAGCACTGGGATCAGCGGAGCTGAGAGGCCTCCCGGCACCGGGATCAGCGTGACAGGGGGCAGCGCCCAAACCCCCTGATCGCCCTGCAGCTCTGTGTGTGACAGGGTGTGGCGCCCCAAGCCCCCCGTCCCCCACGGGCCCTGCTCTGTGTGTGACAGGGTAGAGCCATAACCTCCCCATTGGACCTGCCCTGAGTATGAGAGTGGCGGCGCCCCAACCACCTGATCGGCCCTGCTCTGTGGGTGTTAGAGGGTGGCGCCCCAACCCCCCCCCCCCATGGGCCCTGTCTGTGTGTGACGGGGTAGAGCCATAACCTCCCCATTGGCCCTGCCCTGAGTGTGACAGTGGCGGCGCCCCAACCACCTGATCGGCCCTGCTCTGTGGGTGATAGAGGGCGGCGCCCCAACCCCCTGATCCACCCTGCCCTGAGTGTGACAGGGGGGCGGTGCCCCAACTCCCCTATCGGCCCTACTCTGTGAGTGACAGGGGGGAGCTCCTCAACCCCCTGATCGGCCCTGCTCTGTGCATGACAGGGGGGAGCTCCCCAACCCCCTGATTGACCCTGCTCTGTGCATGACAGGGTATGGAGCCCCAACCCCCCCTGATGGGCCCTGCTCTGTGGGTGACAGGGGGTGGCGCCACAACCTCCCCATCGACCCTGCCTTGAGTGTGACACGGGGTGGTGCCCCAACCCCCCAATCGGCCCTACCCTGAGCGTGACTGAGGGTGGCATCGCAACCTCCCAATCTGCCCTGCTCTGTGCATGACAGGGGAAGGCGCCCCAACTCCCCAATCGGCCCTGCTCTGAGCCCGACCAGGGGCTGCACCTAGGGATTGGGCCTGCCCTCTGCCACCCGGGAGCAGGCCTAAGCCAGCAGGGCGTTATCTCCCGAGGGGCCCCAGACTGCAAGAGGGCACAGGCCGGTCTGACGGACCCCCCTTCCCCCGAGTGCACACATTTTTGTGCACCAGGCCTCTAGTTTATATAATAAAAGTCTAAGCGACCGTTACAGCAGGACGACCAGAATGACTGGCCACTGTGATGCGCACTGATCATCAGGGGGCAAACGCTCAATGCAGGAGCTTCCCCCTGGTGGTCAGTGCGCTCTCAGAGGGGGAGCGCTGCTCAGGCAGAAGCCAGGCTCACGGCTGATGAGCACAGTGGTGGTGGCGGAAGCCTTTCCTGCCTCTGTGGCAGTGCTAAGGAGCAGCAAGTAGAGCGGTGAGGAGAGGCAAGCAGGCAGGTGGTAAGGAGCAAGGGGTCCCAGACTGTGAGAGGGATGTCCAACTGCTGGCTTAAGCCTGATCCCCGTGGGCCTAAGCCAGCAGGCAGACATCCCCCGAGGGATCTTGGACTGCGAGAGGGCGCAGGTCAGGCTGAGGGGACACCCCCCTTCCCCAATGCACTAATGTCATGCACTTTGCCTCTAGTAATAACATAAAAACAAATGGTTTTCTTTGATAACAGCAATAAGTAATTAGAAATAAAAGATCCTATTTATAATTTTAACACATTCTCAAGGCCCGAGGATGAGCTAACCTACCTCTCCACTTTTCATATTTTGGCATATCAGTCTCATGAAGAGCCTTAGACATAAGGCTTTAAATATAAGATTTCAAGAAGTAAACTCTAAAGAGAAAAGTGAGCATTTGGAATAGCTTCTTCTAACATTCAATTTTTGAAGAATTACAACTACACATGATTCACAGATTTAAAACAATTTCAAGATGAAACACATAAAAGAAAATTTATTCATGACTTCTAGTTAAGCATGGCATATAAAACAAATGAGCATACCTCCAAGACCTCCTGAAAACCCTCCAAAAATTACAACAAAAACAATACAAACAGCAAAGTAGTAAGAAACGAGGTAACAACAGGTTTAAAATGTTAAGATTTTGGAAGCAGAAAACAGGTTTACGCTATAATTCCTTGAAGAGATAAGGAATGAGAGATACCAGGTATGTAAGAATGTCACCAAATATGAAGGAAAGATCAATTTAACAAACAAAAAAGGAACTCCATGGCCATAAAGACAATGCAAGGAAAAGCAGAGAACTTGAAACACAGAAAAATGAAGGATTCAATATCATTGAAAAGAGCAGTTTATATATCAAAGGGCATTTACAGAACAAGGGAGAAGTAATAAAAATTTTTTAAATAATAATAAATAAATGATTTGAGACACTGTTCCATTAGGTGCCCAAAAGAGACAAAAAAAAAAAAAAAAAAAAGAAAGAAAGAAAAAAGAAGAAAAAGAAAAGGAAAGAAAGGAAAATGGTAGAGAAATAAGGGGGGAAAAAAGGTCGCTGCAGGAGGAGTTTTAATTCAGTTCACAGGTCATAGGAAATTCAAAAAGAGTACATATAAAAATTTATAAAAGAAATAACACCACCCTCTTCTCCCCCAAAAGGCTTAGAACCTTCAAATGGGACTAAACTTCCATTATGTCCAGCATAGTGAATTAATGTTTTTTAAAACCCATTAATTTTAGCACATCATCATGACATTTCAGAAAATGAAAAATAAAGAGAAGATCCTAAATGTTTCCAAAAGAGAAAAAATAGGCATTATACAATAAATGAAAAAATCAAAAGAGTAATTGAAATCTATTAATATTAACAGATATAATCAGTAAATAAATTTCATAACTTAAAAAATAGGATATAATTCATTATATCTATTCTTAATTAAATAATATAATATCACTGATATTATTTACTGGACATATTAGCTAAAGCAAATACACAGGAGCAAGAAATTAAAGATAAAAAATTGGAAGGTATAATTCTTATTTGCCAATGATATGTTTGGATACCCTGGAAAAGGACTGACTAAAAAAACTGCTATAAGCAACAGGAGAATACAACAAGGTAATAAAATATAAAATTAATATACAGAGATGCTTTCACTTTGGAATATCACTTTTACCCTGCATACTGAACCACCTTAACAAGCTGGACAAAATGTACGAAATAATGGTTTGCAAGACACTGAATAACAGGCAATGAAGAACAAAGACCCCTGAAAGGCAGAAAACAAACCATGTGAGCTATACCACTGGCCCTGCTTCTTGCCTTGAGAGAAAATTTACAGGCCATGGTGTAGGGAGGAGAAACAGAGGCAGAGTTTAGAGGACTCCCTAAATAAGGAGACACAGTAAAGGCTCTTTGCAGATTGAGGCAGCTAGAGTTCTCAGAACAGAACACCAGAAACAAGGGAGCTGCATAGAGAAAAAACGTGGGAAATCTACAAAGGGTTCCTCTCAAGAATTCAGCATGGTATTGATCAGAACATGTGTGTGAGGAAAATACCTAAGGCTGGCTAAAGAGCTATCTGAAAAGATTAAACAGTGCTCATTGTTTAAGCATGGCTGAGAAAAGTGCCTATTTCCAAAATCCAGAATAAAAAATTTAATAATTCACAGGGTACTGAATAGAGTACACAGAAAGGTCTTATGTGAGTAGTGGGAATAATTAGCCCTAGACTGGATTTGCTCTGAACTCACATAACAGTTCATAACAGCAAGATCCAAAGAGATTGAATTGTTTACAAGTAACTTAACTGCATCTCAGAAGCTCAAGATTTATAGGAATACAAAATATCCACCATACGACAAGATAAAATACATGATGTTGATCATTCTATTAAAGATTAACAGGCATGCAAAGAAAAGGAAAAGACAACCCATAATGAGAATAATCGATCAAAACAGACCTAGAATAACAGAAATGCTAGGATGAGCAGAAAAAGACATGGAAAGAATTTTACTATAACTGATTCCCATATGTTGAAAAAGTTAGAGACATGAAAACAGCAAAGACTCAAATCAAACTTCTAAAGAGGAAAACTACAATGTATAAAGATATAAAATACTTAATGGGATGGACAAAAATAACATTGCAGCATGGGCTTTATAGTAAATATAAAAGTAAAAGTATGTCAATAATAGTACAAAGTTAGGGGGGTAAATGCAGAGAACAGTAGTACTGCATAGTTCACATACTATAAGGAAGGTGGTATAGTATCTCTTGAAGGCAGAGTGTGGTAAGTTGAGCACAGCATAAGTTAAAGATGTATAAGCCCAAAAAATGACAAAAGAGTTAAAGCTAATAAGCCAACAAAGGAAATAAAATGGAATAATCAATAAAAATACTTGATTAAATCTAGAAGAAGAAAAAACACAAAACATAAAGGGGAAGAAAAGACCAATGAAGCAAAATAATCAACTCAAGCCTAACCATATTAATAATCACATTAATGGCTGAGATAATGAGAATGGATAAAAAGGCAAGACCTAACTATATGCTGCCTACAAGAAACACTTTAAATACAAAGACCTGAAGAAGTTTTTTAAAAAAGGATGAAAAACAGATATCCTATGCTAATATTTCCAAAAGAAAGCTGGGTGCTATGTTAATATCAATGTAGAGAGCAAAAAGTGTTAGAACAAAAAAGAGCATTTTAAATGATAATATGGGCCAATGCATCAATAAACAAATACTTATGCCCCTAATGAATATATAAACAAATCTGAGAGAAGTGCAGGAAAAAATAAACTAATTTATTCTATTTTAGTTCAAAATCTCTCTTTCAATAAATAATAGAACAAGTAGACAAAATAGTAAGGATGTGGAAGACTGAACAATACCATCAACCAACTTGATGTAATTGGTGTTTATAGAACACTACACTACAGCAGCAGGACATGAATTCTTTTCTACCACACTTAGGAGAGGGAGAAGGAGGGGGAGGGGGAGGAGAGGGAACTAACTGAAAACTGAGAAGACACAAATTGCCTATATCTGGAATGACAGAGATGCCATCACTAAAGAGTCTACAAATACTAAAAGGGTCACAAGAGAATATTATGAATCAATTTTTGAAAATAAACTTGACAATTAGATGAATCAGACAAATTCTCTGAAAGACCCAAACTACCCAAGCTCACTCATGAAGAAACAGCCAAAAAAACCCTATATTTATTAACAAAATTGAAATTGTAGTTAAAAACCTTCCCATAAAGAAAACTACAGTCCCAGATGGCTTGCTTCATTGGTGAATTCTACTGAACATTTAAGGAATCAATAAAAATAGCAATTCTGCACAAAATCTTTCAAAAACTTGAAAAGGAAGAATACTTCCCAACTCATTCTATGAGACCTGCATTACCATGATACCAAAACCTCTCAAAGGCATTATAAGAAAACTATCCCTTAGGAAAATAGTTACAAAAGTTTTTTTAAAAATATTTTTTAGCAACCTGAATCCAACAATATAGTACAAGGCAAATACATAATGACCAAGTGGGAGCTATCCCAACAATACAGGTTGGTTTATATTTGGGGAGCAACTGATGTAATTCAACATCTTAACATGTTTGCAATAAGAAAATATAACAAACTAAAAAATGAGAAAATGTAAGAATCATTTCAATAGAAGCAGAAAATGCATTTGACAAAATTCAGCATCACTTCTGTTATAAACACAGAACATGCTAGGAATAAGCTCATTGCCCTTTGAAGAGTTAGAAATACTCATATGTAATGACTTTTAATTAAAAATGAAAATTTTAAATAGTCATAAGAATTCCTCTTTTTTAAAAATAAATGCAAAAGTTAATTCTTGAATAGAAGAAATAAGATGAGTTCCAATTCCTCTTCCTTTCTGGTTTATAAACATTGGAATTTTACTAATTTTCTGGATAATAAATGAAAGCACTGTTATCATTTGGGGCTTTACCATTTATAATTCCATTACCGTAATCTCAAAAGAGCAAAGAACCCACGGAATCTTGATTTCAACTGATTTCTTAAAAGGTCTATACATAATATGACTGATATTACACATAAAATTTTAACTTGAGAAGTTACAGTGTAACATTAATTTGCATTCTTGTTCTTTAAAGTGCTTCATAATTGTCCAAGGAAGAAGGTAAACATGAGAGTTACTGGTTTTCTACTTAAAGAAAACAGGATTCAAGGGTCTGCTATTCCCTAAACACAGCTTCATCTAAAGAGCAAAAGGGGATGAACGATACCGGAGGTATTATTATTATTATTAAAGAAAAAGTTTACAAACAAAGGGAAAAAAGCAGGTATCACCTACCCAAGGAAAAAGGACTTATTATTAGAAGGTCTGAACAGGAAAAAAACAGCACAGGATGAAAACTTCGATGACATAAAATTACATACTATACCCTGGCTGAGTAGCTCAGTTGGTTAGAGCATCACCCTGGAACACCAAGGTTGCAGGTCCCATCCTTGGTCAGGGCACATGCAAGAATCAACCAATGAATGCACAAGTTCTCTCTCTCTCTCTCTCTCTCTCTCTCTCTCTCTCTCTCTCTCTCTCTCTCGTTTCTTTATTTGGCATTGATAAAGAAATCAAAGAAGACCTAAAATAATAAAGACATACAATGTAAGAAGACTCACCATATTAACAATGTCAATTTTCACCAAAATGACCTATAGATTTAATGCAATATCAATCAAAGTCCAAACAGAGCTTTTTTTGTAGATGTAGATGTAGATAAGCTCATCTTAAACATTACATGGTAGGACAAAAGTACCAGAATAGCTAAAAGAATTTTGCAAAAGAAAATTAAGTTGGAGAAATCACCCTACTAAATTTCACTTACTATAAATCTACAGTAATCAAGAGAGTATAATATTGGTGAACATACACAGAGGTCAGTGGAACAGAACAGACAGTCCAGAAATAAAGCCACATAAATATGGCCATCCAATCTTTGACAATAGTGCAAAAGCAGTTCAGTTGAGAAAGAAAAGTTATCAACAAATGGTGTTGAGACAACAGGTCATTTATATGCATGTAAAAGAAAAATTAATCTCAATCTAAATTTCATATCTTATACAAGATTAACTCCAAATAGATCACAGATCTAAAGATAAAGCATAAAACCATAAAACTCTGCAGAATAAAATATAAGAGAATATCTTCATGACCTGAGGTTAGGCAAACTCTTACAATAACATCAAAAGCAGGATGCATTAAGAAGAATAAATTAAGACTTTATTACACTTTTAAAACTTTGCCTCTAAGAAAGACACTGTTAAAATGAAAACCCAAGTCTTCAAAATATATAACGAATTCTCAAACTCAACAGTAAAAATACAAACAATCTCATTAGAAAATGTGCAAGACTTTGAATTCACATTTCTACAAAAAAGATACAAGTTACCAGAAATATATTAGTCGTTAGAGAAATGCAAGTAAAATACACAGTGAGACAGTACTTCACATCCATTAGGATTGGTATAATCGAAAGACTGATAAAAGTGTTAGAAGGATGTGGAGAAACTGGAGCCCTCAGACACTGCTTGTGAGAATGTAAAATAGTGTTGCCGCTTTTGAAAAACAATCTGGCAGTTAAACACAGAGCCACCATATGACCCACTATATTCCTAGGTATATACCAAAGAGAAATGGAAATGAGCCCACACAAAGAAACTTGTGTATGAATGTTCACAGCACGTTATTCATAACAGTAAAAAAATGGAAACAATCCAAATGTCCTTCAATAGATGAATGGATAAACTATCATACAACCACATAATGGAATACTAAGTAATAAAAAGGATAAACTACTGATACCAGTACAATCAACAACTTGGATGAATCTCAAATACATTACACTAATTGAAAGAAAATAGAACCAAACAGTTATATACTGTATGATTCCATTTATACTGCACTCTCCAAAAGATAAAACTACAGTAATGAAGAACAATATCAGTGGTTGCCAAGGGTTACGAGTGGTGGAAGGCTTGATAATAAAGGGAGAGCATGAGGGAGTTGGCTGGAGTGATGTAACTGTCCTGAACCTGGATGTTTAATGGTGGTTACAAGGATCTAAATAGTCAATTTTACGGTCAATAATTTAAACAATAAAAACTTATCTATATATATAAACCCTAATATGCAAATAGACTGAATGGCGGAACAACGGAACAACCAGTCCCCAAACAACCAGTCGCTATGACGTGCGCTGACCACCAGGGCATGCGCGCAGAACATGGCAGGCAGCAGAGCACTGAACACAGTAGGTGTCGGCCGCAGCAGAATGGTAGACCAAGGTGGGACACTGATCACTGTCATCAGGACGAGCCTCTGGTGGTTACTGAAAATTCTTTGCTCCTGCGCGCTGCAGTCCTGCCTGACACTTGCACCTGCTGCTGGCGTTGGCCCCCCTCACACCCGCTGCCAGATACAGAGCTGCTACTCGAACCTGTGCTGGCACTTGGCACCGTCAGCAGGTGTGAGCAGCGGCACTGGCTTGATCTCCCCTGAGGGCTTCTCCACCTCCCCTTGCTCCTGAGGGGTGATCAGGGCAGCAACTGCCACTCACACCTGCTGACGGTGCCGGTCGCACTTACACCCACTGCTAGTGCCAACCCCAATCGCTCTGCACTGTCAGTGGGTTCAAGCAGGCTGGCACCATTAGTGCGTGGGAGCTGCAGCGGCGGGAGCGTGGCTTCCGGCAGACAGGGAACCAGGGCTGCGGTGGGAGGGGCCAGGTGGGGCATGGAGGATGTGCCAAGACCCACCCCTGTGCCCACTGCAGCCTCACGGCCCACAGTTCTTTTCAAGGTGCACGAATTTGTGCACTGGGCCCTTAGTCATAGAATAACAGACAAAATTCTATTAATCCCAACAGCTTCCTATGAGAAGTAAAACAATGAACATGGCCAAATTGGAGTGGTTAAGGTCAAATAAACAGAATTTTTTAGGGGTTTTTGATTACTTGGGGGGGGGGGGGGGAGTGGGTGTCAAGTGTGGCACAATTGATGTTATGATTTTACTAGAAGCAGACCCTGTAATAATGATATCAGTGCAAGTAGTTTATTTGGGAGATAATCCCAAGAGTAGGGAAGAAAAGGCAGTCATGCTATACAATAAAATGAGCAGGCTACAACTGGAGCTCAGCCATGCTGAGGAATTCTGAAACACATCGTAGGACATGCATTAGCATTCTCCCACACAAAGGGTGAAGGAGCTAGAGGTTTTCCCCTCAGTTTCTGTAAGTCATCAGTGGAAGGCTGCTCTGGGAAGCAAGAACCACCCAGAATGACTGGCCTGACAATGTGCTGGGCAGAGCAGATTCCAGGGGACAAAGAATGACCTCAAGCTAATAATCGTAAGTGCTGACAGTCAGATGTCAGGATAATGTGTGTAGATTTGGAAGGTGCTCATAAAATATGGGGAGGGCGCTGAGGAAAACGGACTGGGCACTGACAGTGTGTGTTCCAGATGGGTAAACATGTGTGGTTGGATGTGCATAGAATCAGTGCTATAATAAAACCCAAGATGCTGTCTCTGGAGGGTCAGAACAGAGAGGATATTTTAGTTTTACTCTTTCTGAATTTCACCATAAACATAAATACTATCTTCTCAAGGCTTAAATGTGATTATCTAAGAGAGAATGATGGCAGCTGGGGTTGAATGATGAAGAAGAATTAATGGATTATTTTTAAAGTGCAGTTAATGTGATGAATGTGGTATGTTAGGGGAAGAGAAGAACCCTGAATGAGATTTAGGTTTTTGGGGTCTGAGCAACTATAAGCATTGTTAAATGGGATCAGTAACAGTACCTCTATTTTTGCAGGATTGTTATGAATATGAATGTGCTTAGAACAGTGCCTACTATGTAATAAATACTCAATAAAGGTTCCATTAAGAAAAATAAAGTAGGCTTGTACACACACTGAATTATATTTACACTAGGGGCCCGGTGCACGAAATTCGTGCACTGGGTGTGTGTGTGTGGGGGGGGGGAGTGTCCCTCAGCCCAGCCTGTCCCCTCTCACATACTGGGAGTCCTCAGGCGTTGACCCCCATCACCCTCCAATTGCAGGATTGGCCCCTTGCCCAGGCCTGACGCCTCTGACAGAGGCGTCAGGCCTGGGCAGGGGACCCTCATTTCCCCCCATCACTGGTTCTGCCCCCAGCCCCCTCCGATTGCTGGCTCTGCCCCTTGCCCAGGCCTGATGCCTCAGCCAGAGGCGTAGACCCCCATCACCCTCTGATCATCTGATCGGCCCCTTGCCCAGGCCTGACGCCTCCGCCAGAGGTGTCAGGCTTGGACAGGGGACCCCCATCTCCCCCCGATCACTGGCTCTGGCCCACGCCCAGACCTGAGGCCTCTGGCCCAGGAATCATGCCTGGGCAGGGGACCCCCATCTCACTCTGATCGCTTGCTCCACCCCCCGCCCAAGCCTGACGCCTCTGACCAAGGCTTCAGGCCTGGGCAAGGGGACCATCATATCCCCCCAATCCCCGGCTCAGCCCCCCGCCCAGGCCTGATGCCTCGGCCAGAGGAGTTGACCCTCATCACCCTCCGATCACCAATCACCGGATCGGCCCCTTGACCAGGCCTGAGGCCTCTGGCAGAGGTGTCAGGCCTGGACAGGGGACCCCCAGCTCCCCGCAGTTGCAGGCTCCGCCCCTGCCCAGGCCTAACGCCTCTGGCTGAGGCGTCCGGCTCGGGCAGCAGGGACCTGCAGCTGCAGCGGCCCCGCGATCGTGGGCTCCGCTTTAGGCCCAGGCAAGGGACCCCTAGCTCCCGGGACTGCCAGCTTCGACCGTGTCCAGCTCCCATCGATGGCTCCACCCCTACTTCCTGCTATCACTGGCCAGGGCGGCAAAGGCGCCTGATTCCCCGATCATGGCTGGGGGGCAGGGCAAAGGCAGCCCCAGGGCCACCTTTGCCCTGCCCCCCAGCTCTTAGCTCCCCCCTGGGTTTCAGATCACTGTCAGTGGCAGGGGGCTTCTTCCTGCTTTCCCTTTCGCCTCCCTGCATTGTGCCTACATATGCAAATTAACCGCCATCTTGTTGGCAGTTAACTGCCAATCATAGTTGGCAGTTAATTTGCATATAGCCCTGATTAGCCAATGAAAAGGGTATCATCGTACGCCAATTACCATTTTTCTCTTTTATTAGTGTAGATGTTCTCCATATTCTTCATAAAACCTGGGCATGTGCTCTTGACGGGACTCGAACCTGGGACCCTTCAGTCTGCAGATCTACACTCTATCCACTGAGCCAAACTGGCTAGGGCAGTTTAATTTTTTAAATTATTAAAATTATCAAACCCCTAATTAAATTTAAATTAAGGAACTGCAATTTCCTTAACAAATGACTTGCAGGAAAAATTAGGGAGTGAAGAAAATGATTAACTAAGACAAACTGGTATTCAGATGTATTAGCAATCAACATCTTTATTGCTACTGCTATTGCAATCCTAACCTATATAATAGCAGCCTAATATGCAAATTGTCCCCTCAACCAGGAGTTTGACCAGGGGGTGGGGTGGGGCAGGGCCCGCTGGCCAACCACCCACGGCCCCTCCCCCTGGCTGGCCCAGCCCAATCGGCCTCAATCGCAGTGGGCTGGCCAGACCCTACCCATGCCCGAATTCATGCACCAGGCCTCTACTTATTACATAAGGGAATAGTAAGTGACTGATGAATGAAACCACTCACCTGAGACATAAGTGGTATGATACTAGAGAGAACAAAAGGCCATTGTTGGAGGATAGGATCTAGGTCAGTGATGGCGAACCTTTTGAGCTTGACATGTCAGCATTTTGAAAAACCCTAACTTAACTCTGGTGCCGTGTCACCTATAGAAATTTTTTGATATTTGCAACCATAGTAAAACAAAGATTTATATTTTTGATATTTATTTTATATATTTAAATGCCATTTAACAAAGAAAAATCAACCAAAAAAATGAGTTCGCGTGTCACCTCTGACACGCGTGTCATAGGTTCGCCATCACTGATCTAGGTCCTATGTGTCAGTATTGCTATAAGCAATAGTTGCAGTGATAGTGACCCTGGAGCTGGTGGCAATTAATTCAATTTGTTTATTGAACTATAGTATGTGTCCAGCACTGAAAACAGTAACAGAATAAAATCCCTGTCCTATGGGAGTTTACTTTCCAGTGTTTCTGGTGATTCCAATAATGTACTGTTGTTACTTACACATAAAGTAATTCAAGAAAACACCTGGCCCCAGCCCCGTGGCTAAGTTGGAACATCATTCTGTACACCAAAAGGTTGCGGGTTCAATTCCCAGTTGGGGTGTGTACGGGAGGGAACCAATCAATGTTTCTCTTTCACACTGATGCTTCTCTTTCCCTCCCTCTCCCTTCCTCTCTCTCTAAAATTAATAAAAACATATCCTCGGGTGAGGCTAAATAAATAAATATAACACCTGAACCTGAAACATGTATACAGAGGTGGGAAAAAGTGGGTTCACAGTTGTTCATATGGAAAATAATATAGTAATTAATAAATAATAATACAAGAATAAACTCTGTATTTCATGTACTCACAACTGTAAATCTACTTTTACCTATTCCTGTATAAGTAGTTGTCTCTTTTCTGAACCCTGGCAAGGGTAGTGAAAATGGCTATGATTACTGGTACTATAAAGTTTGCAAAGGAATAACAATTCAAATTACAGTAATACCTGATATAGAAACCACCAAATATTAAGTACGGAAACCTCAGAAAACACCTTTGGCAGCCAAGGATCAGATGAAATATGATTCCAAGTATCAATTCAATTCATAGCTAAGATTTCAACGGCAAAACAACCTAAGTTTTACTGTAAATGGTGACTGACTGGAACTCTGCACAAAAGCTATCACTCTTCAAAACACAAGATACAGTATAACTTGTGATTTGGAAATAAATCAAAATATTCATCCAGGGAAACTTAATGAAATACGATCCAAGCAATTCAAAATTTGTCAGTTTTATCTGCATGAGTTTTATAAAAATGTTTGGTATGAAATGCTAACACTGTTTTTGATAAGACTTGTTTAAACAAGATGAGCATTATTTGACAAAACAGAAGGACAATGTTCCAGCCTGATATGGACAGTTGGCTATCAACTATCAGTCACCCAGAATATTTATTGCTTGTTTACTTAGTACAGCCTTTCTGAGCAATGCACTTACAGAATACTCACTGGCTGCTAAATATTATTGTTAGAAGCAGCAAGCAGAGATGGTTATCTGTTTAAGCTGTTTATCTTTGTCCCTTTGAAAAAAATTACAGCAAATAGAACAAATTGTACTACAGCAAAAACTCAGTCTAAATGTATCTGGATAATAGCAAAATGGGTGTTTCCTGGGAACTTCAGAGGCAACAATTTCTGAAAAGCAGCCTGAAGGGAAAAATCTTCTTTTCAACAATTACACTGTAAAAAATAAAACACATAAAGAGAATTTTTCCCCTTGAAAAACACAACATCTAAATCAGTAATTCACACAAGACAGATTGCCATATCACAAGAGTGTGCCTACACACAAGCATCAGGACCAAGAAGAATGGAGATTTAATAGTAAAATTTGACCTACACAGCAAACGAAAAAAGAAGAAATAGCAAAGTGATCTCCAATCAGATTAGATCATGGGAAAATAAAATAACAGCACATCTTATGTTCACATAGCACCTTGGCATTTTAAAATCCGGACTTTTAGACCAAAGATTAGCTTAGGGTAGATTTTTAGCTTACTCAGGGACATTTCTACTCCTTTCCTGAAGCTAAATAGCTTTTCCGGGGATGGGAGCTCTTAACTTGTTGTTTAATAGACTACCATATATTACAACTGATTATGAAACATGATGTATATCCCATTATATTATAAACTAGGGGCCCAGTGCATGAATTTGTGCACCTTGAAAGGAACTGTGGGCCACAAGGCTGCAGTGGGCACAGGGGCAGGTCCTGACCCATCCTCTGCGCCCCCACCTGTCCCCCAGTCCCTTGTCTGCCGGCAGCCCTGCTCCCGCCACCACCATTACCATGCACATTGATGGCACTGGCCCCACTTGCACCTACTGACAGCAGGTGTGAGCAGGGCCAGTGCTGTCAGCAGGTGCAAGTGGCGGCTGCTGCCCTGATTGCTATACAGGATCAGGGGAAGGTGGAGAAGCCCTGAGGGGCGATTGGGGCCGGAAGCCACTGCTCGCACCCGCTGATGGTGCCGAGCGTTCGGGTCGGCGTCATGCACTGTCAGTGGGTGTAAGTGGCGGCTCCAGTGCCGGCAGTGGGTGCAAGCGGGGCTGGTACTGGCAGCAGGTGCGAGCACTAGGCGGGACCGCAGTGCACGGGAGCAAAGAATTTTCAGTAACCACCAGAGGCTCGATAGCGACCAGTGCTCCGCCTTGGTCTGGGGCCCCGCTCACCTGCTCCACCATCCTGCCAAGGCTGATGCCTGCCATGTTCTGCGCTCTGCTTCCTGCTGCTGACACCCGCCATGTTCAGCGTGCCGCCCCTGGTGGTCAGCACACGTCACAGTGGCCAGTTGTTCGGTTGTTCTGCCGTTCTGTCTATTTGCATCTTAGGGTTTTATATATATACATAACCAAGAGCTGTGCTTTATTCAGTTATTTCCCTAGAACCTAGCAATATGTCCCTTGCCAAACAGATGCTATATAAAACTTTTGAATTTGACTCTATTATCTTATACAATGTACTCAAGTATCCCCTGAGATCATGAAAGCAGATGTTATAACTGTTTTATAAAAGAGTAATCTGAATACAGAAAAATTAAGTAATGTCCCCAGATTCAGCCAGGTAGGCTCCAGAACCTCAGACTTCCAGGCTCAAAATGTCCCCTTGTATAACAGTGCTTAGAAGACCTGGGTAGCAAAAATTCATGGAGAATTAACTCACAGAATTTAGACTGGAATTAAGCAATCACCAGTTAGCAATACTCTATAAAGAAACCACTTACATATTATCTACTACAGAGGACAAATAAAAGAGTAACACCTGATTTATAATCCTGAATTTTCCTTGTTTTTCTGGTCCATTGAGAATCAGAAGGATTTTACTAACCTACTAACCTCGGGATGTGACTTCAAATCAGAATGGCAAAATAATGAACCTTTGACCACTAACCGTATACCAAAAACAAAGATAGGATATATATATATATATATATATACAGTGAAAAGATAACAAAAACGGCATAGTCAGGTTCAAAAACAAGATGAACATCTTCAATGGCCAGTAATAAAACAGAAATGGGTTTGATTTTTTTTTTTTTAAGTAAACTTGGCTACAAGCTCAGGCCTGTCAATTATAGATCTTTAAATAGGAGTGACAGAGTTCAGTACCACACAAGCTCTCATCTCTAAGCAGTAACCTGGTTCCAGAATGGAGGGTAGAAAACATGTACACACAGCAGTCAATCTTCACCTGTGGGCAGGGAGGGAGTAGGTGCTGACATAACTTATTAACATATTATACAAGAAACTGAACCAGAGTACCAAATGTTTCCATCATCTTTCCAACATAATATGTGATAGAATTATTATAATTCTGGAATAAGACTTGGTTCTGGATTGAGGACAGAGGGTTAAAGTGAAAGTTAATGGAATACCTAGAAATAGATAGGTATAAGCAGAGGGAGGAAGGGGAGAGAAAAGTAACAACAGAAAAAATAATTCCACTCAAAATAAGCCTGCAAACCAATATTCAAAATTGTATGGAGGGCTGGGGGACTGGGTGAAAGATGGAAGGGGCTTTGGAGGAATATGTGAAAAAGCTGAAGGGATTAAGAAATATAAATTGGTAGTTACAGAATAGTCACGGGAATGTAAAGTACAGCATAGGGAATATAGTCAATAATAAAAATTATTTAAAGTTAAAAATTATATGCAGAAATATGCTAAATATTACAGCCATAAACATAATCAAAACATGAACTCACCCAGTATGAAATTAATTTTATAGAAATAAATGACAAAAACAATTAAAATAAGTTCATAGAGAATATTCAAAGAGATAAATGAAAGTAAAACTTCAATTGACAACGAGTAAGAAATAATGAAAATAAAAGCAGGGGGAGATATGTAGATAAAAAGTCATTGAAACAACAACAACAACACACACACACACAGATGAAATAAACTCTTCTCTAGATAACCTCTAGATAAAGACAGAATTCTTGAATTAGAAGATAGGCCTGATCCATATCCCACAAACTCAGCAAAGAAAGTCAGAAAAATATAATTTCATTGAAACCACAGCTAAAAGACATATAAGGTAGATTGAGAAGCTCCAATATTCATGTAATATGAGTTGAAGCAAAAGAGACAAAAATAAATGGTGAAAAAAATAATTTCTGAAAATGTGAAACAAAATAAAATCAATCTTCAAATTCATAATGAAACTAGACATTTGGAGTCAGCATCAAGAGAACATTTTGAGATTGTTTCTTAATCTATGATTTTTCTGAGAACACACAGATTTCTCTCCTTTCACAATATCCTACCAGTCTATCAAATTACACATTCTTATGAAAAATAAAGGTGGGTCAGATGATGCCTGCTGGGGGTAAGCAGGGACAATTCCAGTAATGCAGCTGTGAGGACTAGAGTTGTCAGATAGGAATGGAATAAGATATTCTATTACCAGGGCTCCAGAAAACGTTCATTTGACAGGCAGCGGAAGTGCAGTCAGATGGTGATGTTACTTTTCTGTTTTATCTCTCTCTTCCATACAATTCAAGTAAACGCAAATAATAAATCAAATTCACAATAAACACTGAGTGAGTACAACACCCTATACTACATACCAGAAAGGGTACAAAGCTTGAGAGTTTACAATTTATATTAGACAAGATAAAAAAACTGAAAAGTGATAGGCCAAGATGGAATAATGGGGACTAGATTTAATCTCCTGCCAGAAACAAATTTTCTAAAAAGAAAAAAACTGTATAAAATCTATGAAATAGTTTCAAGACACTGGACATCAGGTAATAAATGGCAATCTGTGATCTGTGATAGATGAGGTGAACCCTCTGACTGTCCCAGCTTCCCACATTGAACCTCCAGGTTGCAGCACAGAGAAGGATAAAATCCAACAGACGCCCTGAGTTGAGAAGACATAGCAAATATCCAGAAAGACCAGGGAGCCAGAGTTTGCAGAGCAGGGGACCACAGCAGAGAGAAATGCTCAGAGAGAAAACAGGATTTTACAGAGGGTTCTCCTGCCCTGAAGTATCTAAGAGTATGATTCAGAAGGAAAAGAAGAGAAATAATAATGATCAGAGGGTGTGTGTGTGTGTGTGTGTGTGTCTGAGAGAGAGAGAGAAATAAGAGAAAAACTAATGAGAAAGACAAATATTACATGATCTGACTTATTTGTGGAATCTAATTAACAAAATGAATTGACCAACAAAATAAGACTCAAAGCATGGAGGCATGGAAGAAACTGACATACCTTGCCTGATGTGCGGATGGGGGGACAAGAAGAGATAAACCAAAGAACTTACATATTTATATGCATAACCCATGGACATGGGCAATAGGGTGATGAAGACCTGGGGGGGGAGGGAGGGGATGGAAGGAGGGGGGAAAAGGGGAGGAGGAAATGGGAGACATCTGTAATACTGTCAACAATAAAAAATATATATATTTTTTTAAATCACTAAAAGCAAAAGTTGGTTCTCTGAAAAGTTCAATAAAATTTATAAACCTCTAACCAGACTGACCAAAGAAAAAAGAGAAGACACAAATTATCTATATCAGGAATAAAAATGTAATTACTACAAATCCAACAAAAAATAATATTACAATAAGGGAATATTTCAAATAACTTTCAAATTACATAAACTCAATAACTCAAATGAAAATGATAAAATTTTAAAAAGACACAAAATTTTAAAGAAGCTCAAGAGGGCGGGGGGAAAAAAAGGGACACATATGTAATACCCTTTGAAATACTTTAGGCAAAAAAAAAAAAAGAAGAAGAAGAAGAAGAAGAAGAAGAAGAAGAAGAAGAAGAAGAAGAAGAAGAAGAAATAGATATCCTGAATAGTCCCAAATCTTTGAGGTTCTAGTTTAAAACCTTCCAACAAAAAATATCCAAGGCCTTATATAGCCTCGTGAATAAATTCAAATAAACATTTCAGGAAGATATAATATTAATTCTACATTAAATTTTTCTGAAAATAGAAAGGGAAGAAATGTATCAAAACCTTTTATTGAACTCAGCCAGGTGGCTCAGTTGGTTGGAGCATCATCCCCAAAATAAAAAAGGTTAGGGGTTCAATTCCAGGATAGGGCACATACCTAGGTTTCAGGTTCCATCCCTGGTCAGGGAGTATACAGGGGGGCCACCAATCCAAGGTTTCTCTCGCATCAGTGTCTGTCTGTCTGTCTCTCTCTAAACACACACACACACACACACACACACACACACACACACACAACCACACACAAAGTAACACAACCATTTTTGAGGCAAGCATTACCTTGAGAACAAAACCAGACAAAGACTTAACAAGAAAACTACGGACCAATATCCCTCATGAAAAATCCCCAGTAAAATATTAGTAAAAATCCCCAGTAAAATATCCCCAGTAAAATATTAGTAAAAAATTATAACCAGCAATGTGTAAAAGAATAATACAACCTACTAAGTAGAATTTATCTTGGGAATTCAAGGCTAATTCAATATTTGAAGGCTGATTAGAGTAATTCACCACCAAGAAAACTATCATATGATCAGCTCAATCAATAGAGAAAGAGCACTTGAGAAAAATATGACATCCATTTATGATTTAAACTCTCAGCAAACTAGGAATAGAATGAAACTTCCCAGCTAAAAAAGGGCATCAACACAAAACTTAAAGCTAATGTATGTAATGGTGAAACATTGATTGTTTTTGCCCTCAAAACAGGCAAGGATATGTTTTCACCGCTACTACTTAACTTTGTGGTGGATGTACAATAAGTGCAACAAGACCAAAAAAAAAAAAAAAAGGGGGGGGGGGAAGAGGCATACAAATTGGAAGGGAAAAATTCTCCTCTATTTATAAGTGACGTAACTGCCTACCTAAAAAAATCTGCAAAAAGATACAACTAATCAATGAGTTTAGCAAGGATGCAAAACACAAGAACAATATTTTAAAAGAACGACTTACAAGTTCATCAGAAAATATGAATTATTTAGGAATAAGTCTAACAAACTATGTGCAGAATCTATATGCAAAAACTACACACCAATAATGAAAGAAAGAAAAAAGCTCTCGATAAATAAAGTGATATACTATGTTAATGAATTGGAAGATTTAATTTCATTAATATGTTAATTCTCTCCAAACTGATCAATAGATTGAACACAATCCCAATCAACATCCCAACAGGATTTTTTTGTACAAATCTACAATCTTATTCTAAACTTTATATGAAATTTCAAAAAAACTAAAATAGTCAAAAAAATTTTGAAAAAGAACAAAATAGAAAATCTTAGTACCAGATTTCATGATAATATAAAACTACAGTAATTAAGATAGGGTGGTATTAGCCAAAAGACAGACATAGGTTATCAATGGAACAGAATAAACAAAGTCAAAACATAGGAACATACATATAGGGTGTGTCAAAAGTAGTTTTATAGTTGTTTGTATGAAAAATAATACAATAATTACTCACAACTGTAAACCAATTTTTGCCCCATCCCTGTATATGAAAACTTTATTTTCATAAAGGCAATTCAATAGAAAAAGGGTATTTTCTCAAATAATGGCATGGAACAATTGAACACCCATGTCCACAAAAATCACTCTCAAACCATAATTTCCACAATATACAAAAATTCACTAATGGATCATAGAACTAACTAAATGGAAAGGCTACACCATAAAACTACTAGAAGAAAACATAAAATCTTTGTGACCTTAGATTAGGCAAAGCTTAATATGATGCCAAAAACACCAAAAAAAAAAAAATTTATAAAGTGGACTTTACCAAAACAAAAATCTTTTGCACTTATAAAAATGAAAAGATAGCTACAGATTAGTAGAAACACTTACAAAACATATACATATATAGAAACTATATAAAAAACTTCCCTTGTAATCTGTAATAATAAAAGGGTAATATGCTAATTAGACTGGACGTCTTCTGGACGTCATTCCGGGCGTCCTTCCTGACGAAGCCGGGGCTGAAGGGAAACCAGCCCGGGTCCTGGGTACCTGCTGGCGGCTGGAGGAGGGAAGCAGCCCGAGTCCCAAGTGCCGGAGGAAAGCCAGTGCCGGCAGCCGGGGAAGGAAGGCCTACTCTTGCACAAATTTTTGTGTATCGGGCCTCTAGTTCAATAATAAGGAAACAAGCAACTCAATTTTTTAAATGGGCAAATATTAGTACAGATATTTCACCAAAGAACGTATTTCAGAGAGTAAATAACAACAATAAGATATCAATACACATACCAAGTATTGGCCAGGATGTATAAGAACTAGAAGTCTTATATAGTACTTATAAGAATGTAATTTGGTAAAACATGTTAGAAAAAGAGTTTAGCAGTTTCCTTGCAAAGTTAAATATACACCTAATATATTATCCAGTATTCAAATTTCAGGAATTTACCCGAGAGATGAAATCATGTGTAAACATAAAAACTTTACATAAATGTTCTTTGCAGCTTTGTTTATAATAGCTGAACACTGAGAACAACCAAAGGTCTATCAACAGGTGAATAGATTAAAATGGCAGCATATACATACAACAAGATATCAATCAGCAATAGAAAGACACAATTTACTTACACATGCAACAATAATATTAAACTCAAAATAATAATGTTGAGTGAAAGAAGCTAGACCAAAAAAATACATACTGCATGATTCTATTTATATTAAATATTCTAGAAAATGCAAGCTAATCTATAGTGACAAAAGCCTGAGAATGTCAGTCAAGGAAAGAGAAACTTTGAGAGATAACATACACATTAATTTTCTTGATTATGTTACAATTTTTAATGGGAGTATACATGTCAAAATTCAAATTGTTCACTTTAAATATGTACATTGTATTATACCTCAGTTAAAAACACATGTAAATATTTCCAGAACTTTGAGAACTTAGAATACTTGATACTTTTAAAAGTGAAATTATATAGCCCATGATTTTTATAAGTAGTAGGGTTTTTTAAAATAATGAACTAGCTGATCTGATTTGTTTTCATATGAAATTTTTACCCATAAATTTTTTAAGAAATTAAGCTAAAAAATTTACAGGGAAAAAAAGGTTACTACAAGAATAAAGTCCTTAAAAAAGCAAAACTGTTGCTCATCTGTTAATCATCATAGCCTAGGATGCTGCCTGGAACAGAATAAATTAAATGTTTATTCAATAAGTTAATAAGCTCAAGTCACTTTCTACTCCTGCTACTCCTCAATTACTCATTGGCAAGGTTTATTGTTAAAACTCATTATAAGTGAAATTATTCTACTTCTAAGACATAAAACTCTGAACTTTCCCTCTTCCTAGCCCCACATTTTCACCTTCTAACAATCTATTACTTTCCCTAAACTATAAACCTACCCCACAGTGTCTGCTAGTCCTCACAAGCCTTACTACTTATCCTCAATCCCAAAATAACAAGGTCATTGAATAAAATAAATCAAATTCCGCTGTCCAACACTCAAAGACTTCCTTATGAAAATTCTGGTGCCAAAATATTTTCCAGATTTTTCTCTTATTATATTTCTTCAGCCTAAACAACTATGTGCCAATAAAGCTTTCACTTTTTTCAAACATACCTGGGACTTCCTTGATTCTGTCATCTTTCAAAATGTTCTGTCTTTGAGGGCCTACCTCATCTTCCAATTATCCATCATAAGCCCCAGCTCATTCTCACTTCCTCTATAAACATATCCCTGTTTTACTTTAATTAAAATAACTATCACTTCCATGGGTTTCTAGAGTACTTTATACTTCTTGTAAGCAAATACTATGTGTACAGAGGGCAGTATCCAAAAAAAAACAACAACCTGTAAATGAAATAAATAAGATTGTTTTCTAAGTTAAATTTTAAAGAATCAATATATTTTACTAGAACAAAGTTTCCTTTTAAAGAGATTCTGGTCCACAGGACAAACGAAGAAACAACTGACACTTTGAGTTATTTAAAAACATTTTCTCAAAAGAATTGTATTAACTATAAAGGAGTGGGGAGAAATGGAAATTACATGTATACTCAGAAATAGAAACTTAGTGAGTACACCAACGTTCATAACAAACAGTATTACTCAATAGCTAAAAGGTAGAAACAACCCAAATGTCTATCAACAGATGTATGGATAAACAAAATGCAGTATATATATGAAAAAGAATGAAAATCTGATACATCCTACAACATGGATGACCCTTAGAGACATTCTGCTAAGTGAAATAAGACACAACAGGATAAATATTATATTATTCCATGTATATGAGATAACTAGAAAAGTCAAATTCATAGAGACGGGAAGTAGAAAAGAGGTTACCAAGGACTGGTGGAAGAGGGGAAATGAGGAGTTATTGTTTAATGGGTATAGAATTTCTGTAAGGAATGATGAAAAATTTTTAGAGATGGGTAGTAGTGATGATGGTTACACAACAATATAAATAATTTAATGCCACTAAAATTGGTTAAAATTGTAAATTTTATGTTATGTTTATCTTGCCACAATTAGATATTTAAACTTAGTGAAAGAAGAATTGACGGGTCTCAAACACTGGCCCAGGTAGAAGGGACCATGTCCACCTAACAGATATAAGTTTACTATGAAACATGAACACATAAAATTATCAGAACCTGGCATAATTAAACAATCCTGACAATTTCCCACTAAGTGAAAAGTGTTAGGTATGTATGCTAAAACAAATACAAGTCCTGCCCGACCCTCTCTTAGATGTTCCAGCCCTGGAAGCTATGTAAAAGGAGATTCTATTAAGAAATCTAACATTTTTTATTATTATAGAGTATTTTTAATGTGCTAATTATATCAGGAAATAATATCTGAATGTCATAGAAGTGAAATTGGCCATTTTGAATCCACATCTGTTTAAAAGACAGAATAGAAAAACTATGATTTGTGAATGAGATGATGTTTATAGTGTTTGTTTCAAAAATCTTTCTTTGCCTGTATAGCAAGGCAGATAATATATAATAATAACTGAAACCTAACTTTTACTGTACTGTAACTGTTAAACAGGAAAATGGTATTTGAGAAATAATTATTGGAAACTCATCAACTCTAGAGATGATATAACTATAAAGTATTACCAAATACTTACTATATGCAAGATTGTATGATCCAAATTTAGTACACTGAAGAATAAGACTATCTTCACTTTTGAGGAATACCATCTAGTTTGGAACTCGATAGGTAAATGTTAAAAGGTAAATATAATACAAAGTAACATTCACTTGATGCCCAATGAGTGGAACAAGCACTAGATCCTAACGAAGCTAAAGGAAGAAATCTCTAGATCAAACATAACACAAATATTATCCTATAAACTTGTCCATGCTTTTCAAGAAGTGTAACTTCTCTATTTGGTTACTACTCTCCTCCATTTGAAGTCTTCCCTAACTATTCTAGCCTTTATATATCTCTACTATACTATATGACATATTCTGTATTGAAATTTTTATAAGCAGGCTTGTCACCCCAACAATTATGCACTAACAAAAAGTATTCATATTGCTTAGCATTATTCAATACATAAAGAAAGTGTCCCATAAAGACTCAATGAACTAAAATGACTGTTTTCAAGTTAAGCACTCAGAAATAATGCCTATTGTACACAATAAATGTGAATAATTAATTTATGTTTAATGTTTGCAATACAGGCCACTTTGGGGGGAGGGGGGGCAGAGAAAATGACCTATATTTTATCCTTTTGTTCCTTTCAAAAAGTATTAGCACTATGGACATGGAAGGCATTTAACAATTGCTTTTATTTCAAGATAATTCTATACTTTCTAGGTGACCCACTGCATATTTTTGTGGTTTGCTACAGGAGATATATTTAATGAAGCATGAAATGATCTAATGCCAAGAAAATTCTCAGTTACAATGAAGCTTCAGTTCCCAGTAGATTTCTAGGGAGTTTTTGGGTTTTGCTTCCATGTTTCTCTTACTTGGAAGAGGTCCAGAGGGTATTGGCCCAATTTAGAATACTAAAGTAAATGTTTCATTCAATTTATTTGTAATGTAAAATTTAATCATCCTAAATTAATTTACAATGAATTTAAAGTTAAAATTTTCAAGACTATCAAAGATAATTAAACTCAACTATAGAGAAAAAATTATGTCAATCATGATCTTTAAATATTACTTTAAAAAATAACTTTTCAACTCACATACAAAAGTAGAGCAAAAGCAAAGACAATAATTTTAAGAAACAGAAATTAAAATAAGAACTCTCAAGAGAACAGTTAAGGGTGTAGGGCCGTAGAAAGATGCATAATTTGGCAACCAACTTTTTTTCTTAGAGATAACGTACACGAAGTAGCTTTACTTCTTCCTAGAAAATAATTTTTATTGCTATATTGCTTTAAAACATCTTACTCTAAAAAGTAGAGATCTGACCCAGCCAGCATGGTTCAGTGGTTGAGCATCTACCTATGAACCAGGAGGCCATAGTTGGATTTCCACCAGGGCACATGCTGGATTGCAGGCTCAATCTCCAGTGTGAAGCATGCAGGAGGCAGGTGATCAATGATTCACTCTCATCACTGCTGTTTCTATCTCCCTCTTCCTCTCCTTTCCTCTCAAAAACCAACAAATGGATTGATCGGGTGGAAAAACCAAGATGGCGGCATAGGTAAACAATGGATATTGTTGCCTCGCACAACCACTTCAAAAATATAACTAAAAGATGGAACGGACATCATCCAGAACCACAGGAAGGCTGGCTGAGTAAAAATTCTACAACTAGAAGGAAAGAGAAAAGCATACCGAGACTCAGAGGAGGTGCGGTGAGGAAATAAAATACAAAGGCACGGAGGTGCATGCGGAGAGGGCTGGCGGCTGAGGTCACGATTGTCTTTTTCAATCGGGAGGGAGTCTCAGGCTCTGAGCTCCAGTTCTGGGCGAGTCTCTAGGGATCCAGACTCATACGGCAGAAACGGGAGTGTCTGGCATCGGTCGGAACTCGAGGGCAGCTTTCTCTCGGAGGCACACGCAGCGATTGCCGGGGCCTCTGAGGACAGGACTGAGAGCAGCCATACTGCTCACTCTGCCCACCCAGTTGATCCCCTGGGGCTCCGCCCCACCCAAGCCATGCATGGAGGCTTTTGCATATGAAAGGCCTGGCCCTTTGTAATCTGAAAATTACTTAACAAACTGCAGCTGCCCAAGGCCCCAGGGCAACTTGCATTGCTTTACAGCTGGCTCCTGCTGGATAGCCTCAGGCAGAGGCTAGATTAGCACCTCCTTAGATCCAAGAGCTAATGTACCCAGTGGCCAGAGTGGGACCATCCAATTATAACTCCGCAGATACTTAAGGGACACACTCAGGGGCAGAATCAGTGAGCAACAAAGCCCCACTGAAGCAAGTCTTGCCCCATAAGGGTGTCTTCAGCACATAAGTTCTCCCACCATAGACACAGCTGATTCTCACAGCCAATTGGCCTGGAGGTCAAATCCTCCCAGTGTTACCTACAACAATCAAGACTTAACTACAACAAAACTGTGCACAAAGCCCACAAGGGGGTGCACCAAGAGTGTCTACCTAAGGTAATTGGGGAGGCTGAGCCACCGGGCCCTATAGGACACCTAGTACAGAAAGCCACTCTATCGACACAGCGAAGCATAAAAAAATACGGAGACAAAGAAACAGGACACAAATGACAGAAATGGAGGAAAGCAAACTACTGGGTATAGAGTTCAAAACCACACTTTTAAGGTTTTTCAAGAACTTTCTAGAAACCACCGATAAACTTAATGAGACCCTCAAGAAAGCTAATGAGATCCTCAAGGTTGTGATAAAGAGCCAACTAGAAATTAAGCATACACTGACTGAAATAAAGAATATTATACAGACTCCCAACAGCAGACCAGAGGAGCGCAAGAATCAAGTCAAAGATTTGAAATGCGAAGAAGCAAAAAAACACCCAATCGGAAAAGCAAAATGAAAAAAGAATCCAAAAATACGAAGATAGTGTAAGGAGCCTCTGGGACAGCTTCAAGCATATCAAGGTCCGAATTATAGGGGTGCCAGAAGATGAGAGAGAGCAAGATATTGAAAACCTATTTGAAGAAATAATGACAGAAAACTTCCCCTACCTGGTGAAAGAAATAGATTAACAAGTCCAGGAAGCGCAGAAAACCCCAGACAAAAGGAATCTAAAGAGGACCACACCAAGACACATCATCATTAAAATGCCAAGAGCAAAAGACAAAGAGAGAATCTTAAAAGCAGCAAGAGAAAGACAGTCAGTTACCTACAAGGGAATACCCACACGACTGTCAGAACAGAAACTTACTCAACAGAAACTTTGCAGGCCAGAAGGGAGCGGAAAGAAATATTCAAAGTGATGAATGCCAAGAACCTACAACCAAGATTACTTTATCCAGCAAATCTATCATTCAGAATTGAAGGTCAGATAAAGAGCTTCACAGATAAGGAAAAGCTAAAGGAGTTCATCACCACCAAACCAGTATTATATGAAATGCTGAAAGGTATCCTTTAAGAAGAAGAAGAAGAAGAAGAAAATGGTAAAGATACAAATTATGAACAACAAATACACATCTATCAACAAGTGAATCTAAAAATCAAGTGAAAAAATTATGTGATGAACAGAATGAACTGGTGATTATAATAGAATCAGGGACATAGAAAGGGAATGGACTGACTATTCTTGGGGGGGAAAGGGGTGTGGGGGATGCGTGAAGAGACTGGACAAAAATCGTGCACCTTTGGATGAGGACAGTGGGTGGGGAGTCAGTGCGGAGGGTGGGGTGGGAACTGGGAGGAGGGGAGTTATGGGGGGAAAAGAGAGGAATAAATGTAATAATCTGAACAATAAAGATTTAATTTAAAAACAAAAAAACAAAAAAAACTATTGATCGGGCCCTAACTGGTTTGGCTCAGTGGATAGAGTGTCTGCCTGCGGACTGAAAGGTCCCAGGTTTGATTCCGGTCAAGTGCATGTACCTTGGTTGCGATCACATCCCCAGTAGGGAGTGTGCAGGAGGCAGCTGATCAATGTTTCTCTCTCATTGATGTTTCTAACTCTATCCCTCTCCCTTCCTCTCTGTAGAAAATCAATAAAATATATTTTAAAACAACAACAACAACAACAACAAATGTGTGTGTGTGTGTGTGTGTGTTTTAAGTAGAGATCTGTGAGTATAGGACTTAAGTTGCCATTTATGCAACTGATGTACAGCGATGATGGGCTGAAGTATGAAGTTTTAAGTGAAAAACTTTGGCTTGTTCTAAAATAGAACCTAACTTTCCCACAGAAATAGGAGAAAGAGATATATCATAAATCATTTCCAGTGCTACCATGTAATCATGTAACATATTATTTATTACATATCTGTTTTCTCTAATGTTTAGAACTAGAAAATTAGTTCTGACAATTTAAATAAACTTGCTATCTGTACCAAAGCCACAATTTCTGTGATAGGAATGAAAGAGGGTATGAATTAGAAACAAAAAACAACCATTAAAGATTTGAATAAGGGAATGAATAAGGGATGGCACATATACATGCATTTAAATTCAGGAATTAAACTAAATAAGCTTGACCAACACCAGCATATGTGTGTTTGAGAGAGAGAGAGAGAGAGAGAGAGAGAGAGAGAGAGAGAGAGACTATGAATGACCATGAATGTATGAACAATTCTATATAATATTCACTCAATGAGATTATACATTAGTAAAAGCATAAGATCAGAAATAAAAAAGCTGTTTTCCAAATAGTTGACTTAATTCAAGAAAGCCTTTTAGGAAAAAACAATTATTTATAATGTGCATGATTCAAGTATTTAAGCCACAATTATAATTTTCAATCGACATAAACCCAAATTACACTAATGTCGTCCAGTGCTCAGGTAGAAAGAAAATAACCATTTTCTTCCAACACTGAAAAAACCAACTGCCTTAGATGCAAGATTTAGTTTTATGTCATCTCTGTACTATACATATTTACCAAATATAATAAGAAACTTGGCAATTAAATACTTTTTGCCCTGAGCTAACTTTAGAACCTAATTCTTATATATTCAATAGTATTACATATATGAGTTAACAAAAATTAAATATTTGCTGGTGTTATTTTTAAGCTAATAAATAATAGGTATAATTTCTATTCTCTTACTGAATTATAAATTGTTTAACTGCTTGTAAAAGTATTATTTTTTAGTATGTTTTCTATTTTCTAAAAAGAAAAAATTCACCAAAATACTTGTAAATCCTATCTAATAAAAGAGAAACATGGTAATTGGCGTACAACCGCTACTCTTCCCATTGGCTAATCAGCAAGATATGCAAATTAACTGCCAGCCAAGATGGCGGCCGGCAGCCAGGCAGCTTCAAACTAACATGAGGCTTGCTTGCTTCAGTGACGGAGGAAACCAACGTTCCCTGCCTGCCTTGCCTGCCTCTGAGCCTGCAGTTTAAGAAACATTGAAACAAATACAGAAGCTAAACAAAACCCCAGAAACCTGCTTTCAGTGAGCCCCAGGATCTCAGAGCTGGAGTTATACATTGTTTCGATTACAGAACCGAAACAAACCAGATACCTGCTTTCAGCAGTGGAGGCCTAAGAGCTGGAGCCTCAGAGCTAAAGCTGGCCCAGAATAAAAAAGAAAAAGAAAAAAAGGAGCGGTTGAGAGCTTCCGTCACCCGCCAGCCTGAAAACAGCCCTCAGCCCCTCACCCAGACTGGCCAGGCACCCCAGTGGGGACCCCCACCCTGAAGGGTGTGTGACCAGCTGCAAACAGCCATCATCCCCTCACCCAGGCTGGCCAGGCACCCCAGTGGGGACCCCCCACCCTGATCCAGGACACCCTTCAGGGCAAACCAGCTGGCCCCCACACGTGCACCAGGCCTCTATCCTATATAGTAAAAGGGTAATATGCCTCCCAGCACCGGAATCAGCGGAGCCACAAGGCCTCCCGGCACCAGGATCAGCATGACAGGGGGCAGCGCCCAAACCCCCTGATTGCCCTGCGGCTCTGTGTGTGACAGGGGGTGGGGCCACAACCTCCCTATCTGCCCTGCTCTGTTCGTGACAGGGGAAGGAGCCCCAACCCCCTGATCAGCCCTGCTCTGTGCCTGATATGGGGGAGCTCCCCAACCCCCTGATCGGCCCTGCTCTGTGTGTGACAGAGTGTGGTGCCCCAACCCCCCCTCCCCCACGGGCCCTGCTCTGTGTGTGACGGGGTAGAGCCATAACCTCCCCATCGGCCCTGCCCTGAGTGTGACAGTGGCGGCGCCCCAACCCCCTGATCGGCCCTGCTCTGTGGGTGATAGAGGACGACGCCCAAACTGCCCCCCACGGGCCCTGCTCTGTGTGTGACGGGGTAGAGCCATAACCTCCCCATTGGCCCTGCCCTGAGTATGAGAGTGGTGGCGCCCCAACCCCCTGATCGGCCCTGCTCTGTGGGTGATAGAGGGCAGCGCCCCAACTCCCCCGCCCCCCCCCCACGGGCCCTGCTCTGTGTGTGATGGGGTAGAGTCATAACCTCCCCATCTGCCCTGCCCTGAGTGTGACAGTGGCGGCGCTCCAACCCCCTGATCCGCTCTGCCCTGAGTGTGACAGGGGGGCGGTGCCCCAACTCCCCTATCGGCCCTACTCTGTGACAGGGGGGGAGCTCCTCAACCCCCTGATCGGCCCTGCTCTGTGCATAACAGGGGGGAGCTCCCCAACCTCCTGATTGACCCTGCTCTGTGCATGACAGGGTATGGAGCACCAACCCCCCTGATGGGCCCTGCTCTGTGCATGACAGGGGGGTGGCGCCGCAACCTCCCCATCGACCCTGCCTTGAGTGTGACAGGGGGCGTTGTCCCAACCCCCCAATAGGCCCTACCCTGAGCGTGACTGAGGGTAGCATCGCAACCTCCCGATCCGCCCTGCTCTGTGCATGACAAGGGGCGGTGCCCCAACTCCCCAATCGGCCCTGCTCTGAGCCCGACCAGGGGCTGCACCTAGGGATTGGGCCTGCCCTCTGCCACCCGGGAGCAGGCCTAAGCCAGCAGGTCGTTATCTCCCGAGGGGTCCCAGACGGCAAGAGGGCACAGGCTGGTCTGAGGGACCCCCCCCTTCCCCCGAGTGCACAAATTTTTGTGCACCGGGCCTCTAGTATTCAATAAATGCTAATGTGTTATTTGGTAAAAGAGCTATGTAGAGTCTGAGGGGGATGAAAAAGAAGTACATGCTAGGATGAGAAGCACATATCTTAACAAATAAATGGTATCCTTATTTCAACCTGCCATTCCTTAAGCTTCTTTAAATAGTTCAAAATATTTTTAAATTTCTCTTGAGATTTCTTCTTTGACCCATGTGTTATTTAGAAATGTGTTGTTTAATCTCTAAGCATATTGGAATTTTCCAACTACTTTCTATTATTGATTTCTAGTTTAATTCCATTGCAGTCTGAGAACAGACACTGTATGATTTCCATTCTTTTATATTTGTCAAGGTGTGTATTAAGACCCATAATGTGGTAGAACTTTCCTTCCTCTGAAGCCGTATCTGTCTGAAATCAATACTACTTCTGCATTTTCTTAATTCATGTTACCATGGTATATCTTTCTGCATAATTTTCATTGTTTTAAAATCCTCACCTGAGGATATGTTTATTGATGAGAGAGAGAGAGAGAGAGAGAGAGAGAGAGAGAGAGAGAGAGAGAGAGAGAAACATCTATGGGCTGCCTCTTGAACACGCCTTGACCAGGGATCAAACCAGCAACCTAGGTATGTGCCCTGACCAAGAATCAAACCTGCAACCCTATTGGTGCATAGGACAATGCTCCAACCAACTGAGCCAGCGGCCAAGGCTGAATCATTTACTTTTCTCTATCTGTATCTTTATATTTAAAGTGGGCTTCTTGTATTGCTTTTTGATCCTATGTAATAATCTGTGTCTTTTAATTGATGCAGATAAAAACACCTTCAAAAGCAGTTGTTTTTTCAATCCTCTCCAAAGGTATGCTTCTTATTGCTGAGAGAGAGAGAGAGAGAGAGAGAGAGTTGTTTGCTTCCTGTATGCACCCCAACCGGGATCAATCCCAAAACTTTTTGGTGTATGGGACAATGCTCCAACCAACTGAGCCCTCTGGCCAGGGCCAAAGGCAGTTTTTATTGCCTGCTCTTTTCCTCTGTATTGGCCATATGTTCCTATTTCTTTGCAAGTCTCACAATTTTTGGTTTATACTATACATTATAGGTAATATGTTTGTTAAATCTGGATCCTGATCTCCTACCCATCCAGGGATTGTTGTTGTGGCTTGTTTACGTCTTTAATGACTTGGCTGGACTATTTCAGTGAAGTCCGTGTCCCTCACAGTGAGCAGCCTAGGGCATGCGCACAAATACTCTGGGATGACAGGGTTTGGGCAGGGCTCTCCTTATCTCTCTCCCTGATCTCTCTGTTGTCTGTCTCTGTTGGTATCAAGCCCATCTGTTAGCCTCCCCTAACTACCAGCTCACTGCTTTATTGTTTTCAAGAGTGAACTAGGCATAAATTGCTCTCCAGTTTTATTCAATTAAATCCGGTCCAGCTGGTCTACAATTTATCTGGTTGGACTCCCAGAGCTATGAGTCTTCTCTTAATTGCCTACCATCAAAATTACCATTGTTTTTTTGAGCACACCCTTAGGTTTGAACTTTCCCATAATGTCCCAAATGAAGTCAGTTCCCTTGGAAACAGTTTAGAGTTCGCTCTTATGACCTGTCTCTCCCAATAGGCAAAATTTTTATACCACTTCTCTGGAGCTGGCAGTAGAAACAGTGGCCAGCTTCTGTCAGAGTGATACCTCTATTTATGAGTATTAGGGTGCTGTACGGATGCAGTCATTTCTAGTCTTCTCATCTTCCCCTACAAATATGTGAAATCATACAGTATTTGCCTTTCTCTTTCTGACTTTTTTAATTTAGCATAATACCCTCAAGTCCAGTGATGCTGTCACAAATGGCAAGATTTCATACTTTTTATGCTGAGTACTATTCTACAGTATAACATACACCATGATTTCCTTATCCATTCATCCATCGATAAACACTTAGATTGTGCCCATTGTTTGGCTATTGTAAGTAGTGCTGTAATGAACACAGGGGTGCATATATCTTCTTTTTGAATTCGTGTTTTCGTTTTCCTTGGATAAATACCCAGAAGTGGAATAGCTGGCTAATATGGTATTTCTACATTTAATTTTTTCAATCTCCATATTGTTTTCCATAGTGACTATACCAATTTACATTCGCACCAACAAGGGTTCCCTTTTGTCCACAGCTCCCCAAACTCCCTCCACAACCTAGTTCTTTTTCATAGCCAAGTAGTATTCCATCACATAAAGGTATCATAGCTTTTTTATACACTCATCTATTGATGACATTTGGGTTGTTCCATAGCTTGGCTATTGTAAATAATGCTGCAATGAACATAGGGGCACATATATTTTATCAAAGTAGTGTTTCAGGTTTCTTCAGATAAATTCCCAATAATAAATTTCTTGTTTTGTTGATGAGCACCGTTCTAATAGGTATGAGGTGATATCTCGTTGTGGTTTTCACTAGCATTTCCCTGGTGATTAGTGATGTTGAGCATTATTCCATGGCAATCTGTATGTCTTCTTTGAGAAAATGTCTATTCATATCTTCTGACCATTTCTTTTTTTTTTTTTTCAAACTGTATCCAGCTTTATTAAAGATACTTTTCATAAACAATCATGGTATTTCAGGCAGGACATGGGCAGACAATCGTTAACAGTATACAACAACTTCACACTCCCTTCTTCAATGAACTACCAAAATCAGAAAGCCACTATAAAACCCAGTGAAGTCTTCATCTGATGCTCCGAACAGGGAAAGTTTAGAGTGAGGGTTGACATTTCACATTAAGCATGTTGTTTAACAACTTTTCACAAGCCGACCCTGACTTTCAGGAAATGAAATGAAAATGGCAGAGAGTATCAATCTGTAGATCCACAATCTAAAAAGGAACTGCTGCTCTTTTGAGGGATGCCATCTCAATAGTGACACTGGAAAGTCCAGATTGCCCAACATACTGGAAATCAATTTTTTTTGGGTCAGGTCCCAATAGGTCTCTGGGCTTAAGAGAGCCAAAGTCTATGCTTAAAGTGGAGAGGGAGAAAAGGACATAAAAACGAATTTTAGTTTTCCCACACGACAAGGTGTTCGTGCCACGATGGCTAATGTGTGTCAACATCAAGGGATCCCTCCTCCCAGGAACCAAGAGGAAGTTTCTCAAAACCAGAAGGGAAAGGTATTTCCCCCCATTCTGACCATTTCTTAATCAGAATGTCTGATTTTATGCTATTGAGTTGTTAATGTTCTTCATATATTTTGGATATTAACCCCTTATTGAATATATGATTTGTAAATATTTTCTCCCATTTGGTAGGTTCCTTTTCATTTTGTTAATGGTTTGCTTTTCCGTACAGAAGCTTTTTAGTTTGATGTAATCCCACTTGTTTGTTTTGCCTCAGCTGCCTTTGTTTTTAGTGTCAAACCCAAAAAGTCATCACCAAGACTAATATAAAGGAGCTTGTTGCCAATGTTTTCTTCTAGGAATTTTATGGTTTCAGGTATTTTTGTGTGGGTGAAGAATTCAAGAATATTATTTTATTCATTACATTCCACATATATGTGAAATCATATGGTACTTATCTTTCTCTGACTGCCCTATTTCACTTAGCAGAATACTCTCCGGGACCATCCATGGTGTCACAAAAGGTAAGATTTCCTTCTTTTTCATAGCCAAGTAGTATTCCATTGCATAAAGGTATCACAGCTTTTTTATCCACTCATCTACTGATGGGCATTTGGTTTGCTTCCATAGCTTGGCTATTGTAAATAATGCTGCAATGAACATAGGGGTGCATATATGCTATCCAATTAGTGTTTCAGGTTTCTTCAGGTGAATTCCCAGAAGTGGAACTGCTAGGGCATAATGCAGTTCCATTTTTAATTTTCTGAGGTAACTCCATTTCGTTAATGAAATGGATGGATCTGGAGAGTATTATGGTAAGTGGCATAAGCTAGTCAGAGAAAGACAAGTATTATATGATTTAATTTATATGTGGACTATAATAAACAAAATAAACAAACAAAATAGAAATAAACTCATAGATATAGAGAACAGACTGACAGCTTCCAGCGAGGAGAGAGTTGGGGAGCTGGGTGAAAATGTAAAGGGACTAAGCAAAAATAAACAAACAAACAAACACCACAGGCAACAGTAGGGTGATTACCAGAGGGAAAGGGGGATTGGGTGAGATAGAAAAGGGTAAAGGGGGATAAATGGTGATGGAAGGAGACTTGATTTGGGCTGCTGAATACACAATATAAATACAGATGATGGATTATAGAATTGTACACCTGAAACCTACATGATTTTATTAACCAATGTCACCCCAATACATTCAATAAAAATAAAATAAACAAAATAACTATGAAAAAGAGGGCAAAGTCCAGATTTCAAGACCCATTATAAAGATGCAGTATTCAAAATAGTGTAGTATTGGCATCAATACAGGCAAATAGATCATGGAAGAGAACAGAGTGCAGAGACAAATCCATATACACAAGCAAGCAATTTCTAACAACAGTGCAAAGATAAGTTCACTGGAGCAAGGATAATCTTTTCAATAAACAGCCTGGAACCACTGGATTTCCATAGGCAAAATGTGAACTTTGTTCCATACCTTGCTCCATATACAAAAGTCAATGAAAATGGTTTTAGAGAAACCAAGATGGTGGCATAGGTTAAAGCTGAGTTTGCTGCCTCGAACAACCACTTCAAAAATACAACTAAAAGATGGAACGGACATCATCCAGAACCACAGGAAGGCTGGCTGAGTGGAAGTTCTACAACTAGGAGGAAAGAGAATAGCATACCGAGACTCAGAGGAGGCGCAGTGCTGAAGTCAAATACTAAGGTGCGGAGTGCATGCGGAGCGGGCTGGCAGCTGAGGGCCCAGTTGTCTGTTTCAATCGGGAGGGAGTCTCAGACTCTGAGCTCCAGATCCAGGCGAGTCTCTAGGGACCCAGACTCAAACGAAGAGGGACTGTCTGGCTTCGGTCGGAACTCGAAGGCAGCTCTCTCTCCGAGGTTTGCAGCGGTGGCTGGGACTCTGAGAGGCAGAGCCCCTGGGGACGGGACTGAGAGCAGCCATAACTGCTCACTCCACATGCCCTGTTGATCCCCCGGGACCCGCCCCGCCCAAGCCCTGCAGGGAGACTTTTGCTGGATAGCCTCAGGCAAAGGCTAGATTAGCACCTCCCTAGAGGGCAGAAGTTCTCTCACTGCAGACACAGCTGATTCTCACAGCCAGTTGGCCTGGAGGTCAAATCCCTTCCAGTATTACCTACAACAATCAAGGCTTAACTACAACAAGACTGCACACAAAGACCACTAGGGGTTGCACCAAGAAAGCATAAAAAATGCGGAGACAAAGAAACATGATGCAAATTTCAGAATTGGAGGATATAGAGCTCAAAACCACACTTTTAAGGGCTTTCAATAATTTTCTAGAAACTGCCGATAAACTTAATGAGATCTACAAGAAATCTAATGAGACCCTCAATGTTGTGATAAAGAACCAACTAGAAATTAAGCATACACTGACTGAAATAAAGAATAATATACAGAGATCCAACAGCCGACAAGAGGATCCCAAGAATCAAGTCAAAGATTTGAAATACGAAGAAACAAAAAAAGACCCAACCGAAAAAGAAAAAAGAAAAAAGATTCCAAAAATATGAAGATAGTGTAAGGAGCCTCTGGGACAACTTCAAGTGTACCAACATCAGAATTATAGGGGTACCAGAAGAAGAGAGAAGGCAAGATATTGAAAACCTATTTGAAGAAATAATGACAGAAAACTTCCCCTACCTGGTGAAAGAAATAGACTTACAAGTCCAGGAAGCGCAGAGAACCCCAGACAAAAGGAATCCAAAGAGGACCACACCAAGACACATCATAATGAAAATGCCAAGAGCAAAAGACAAAGAGAGAATCTTAAAAGCAGCAAGAGAAAGACAGTCAGTTACCTACAAGGGAGTACCCATACGACTGTCAGCTGATTTCTCAACAGAAACCATGCAAGCCAGAAGAGAGTGGCAAGAAATATTCAAAGTGATGAATGCCAAGAACCTACAACCAAGATTACTTTATCCAGCAAAGCTATCATTCAGAATAGAAGGTCAGATAAAGAGCTTCACAGATAAGAAAAAGCTAAAGGAGTTCATCACCACCAAACCAGCATTATATGAAATGCTGAAAGGTATTCTTTAAGAAGAGGAAGAAGAAAAAGGAACTCTTACCATTTGCCACAGCATGGATGGTACTGGAGAGCGGATAAATACCAAATGATCTCACTCATTTGTGGAATATAATGAACAATATAAACTGATGAACAAGGACTGATCCAGAGATGGAGAGGCATAGATTGGACTGTCGGGCCTTGGAGGGAAGGTAGGGGAGGGTGGGGGTAAGGGGGAAAGATCAACCAAAGGACTTATAGGCAAGCATATAGGCCTAACCAATGGACAACGGGGGGGGGGGGGGGGAGGGCATGAGCGCGGGCGGGGGGTAGAGGGTAACGTGGGGATAAGGACACATATGTAATATCTTAATCAATAAAAAATATATTAAAAAAAATTATACAGACACCCAACAAAAGTCAATGAAAATGGATCATAGACCTCAATTAAAACTTTTTAAAATAAGCATTAAGAAGAAAACATGAAAAAATAATAGTGACCACATTGGATTAGGCAACAATTCTTAGATATGACAACTAAATCACAATCAGTAAAAGAAAATATTTTCATGAAATGCATACTCTTTAAAAAAAAAATAGGTGAAAAGCTATCCCAGAGTGTTTCTAATATCTTTTTTTTAAATACATATTTTATTAATCTTTTACAAAGAGGAAGGGAGAGGGATAGAGAGTTAGAAACATCGATGAGAAACATCGATGAGAAACATCGATCAGCTGCCTCCTGCACACGCCCTACTGGGGATGTACCCGCAACCAAGGTATATGCCCTTGACCGGAATTGAACCTGGGACCCTTGAGTCCACAGGCCAACGCTCTATCTATTGAGCCAAACCAGTTAGGGCTGAAATGCACACTTTTAAAATTTAAAACTTCTACTCTTCATTAAAAAAACCTACTATTATGAAAATGGGGAAAAACACAAGCCACAACCTTGAAAATTTTCAAAGAATATATATATGATAAAGAACTTGTATCCATAATATATAAAGACATCTCAAAACTTAAAGAGAGGAAAACAACCCAATGAGAAAACTGCAAACCATTTGAATAGACACTTCACCAAAGATGATATCCAGATGGCAATTAACATGAAAACATGCTCAATATCATTGTCACTAAGGAAGTGCATGTTAAAATCAGGAGATACTACTACATATCTATTATGATGGCTAAAATAAAAATAAAAACCCAACAATATTAATGTTGGTGAGGATGTGAAAGAGTTAGAGTTCACGTACACTGATGGTGAAAATATAAAATGATATAACCACTTTGGAAAAAGGTTTAGACATTTTTTTGAACGTTAAATATACACCTACCATTTGATCCAGCCATTCCAGGGCTGACATTTTACCCAAGAGAAAAAGACAGCATTTGTCCAAAGAATTTTAAATGTTCATGGCAGTTTTATTTGCAATAGCCAAAAACTAAGAACAAGCCAAAGATATAGCAACAGTTAAATGGATAAACAAATTACAGTATTTCTATAAAATGTAATATTACTCAGAAGGAAAAAAGCAGACTATTAATACATGATATAAAATGATGAATCTCAAAATAATTGTGTTGACTGAAATAAGCCAGATAAAACAAAATATATATAGTATATGATTCCAATCTATATAAAACTCTAGAAACTGCAATCTAAATCTATAGTGACAGAAAGCAGATAAGTGGCAGAGGGAGGGAGGGAGGTGGCTGAAGAAGGGTGAAGGAAAGAACTACAAAGGGGCAAAAGGAAATTCTTAGGGATTATAAATACAGTCATTATTCCACTGTGGTGTTTTCATTATATATATATATATATATATATATATATATACACACACATGTATGTATGCCAAACTTTTCAAACATGTAGTTTATTATAAGTATATTAAACCTCAGTAAGCTTAGTGAAATAAAAAAAGGAGAAAACCCTTTTGTTACACTGATTAGATAATGATGTCTGAGATCCACCACACAAAAAAGCACAGTTAATTTAAAAATTTATAAAACTGAACTTTATTAAAATTAAAATTTTCTGCTTTTGAAAGATACTTATAAAGGAATAAAAACACAAGACACAGATTGAGAAAAAAATATTTACAAATGATATACATAATGAAGGACTTGCATCCAGATAGATTTTTTTTAATTTCTATACTCAATAAGAAAACAAAAAACACAATTTTTAAAAGTGAGCTAATATCTGAACACATACTTTATCAAAACAGATACACAGACGGCAAAATGGCACATGAAAAATTGCTCAATATTATGTCATTAGGGAAATGAAAATTAATACCACAATGATATGCCACTATCCACCAATCCAATGGTTAAAATTCAAAAGACTGACCCTACACCAAGAGTTGGCCAGGGTGTGGCATCACTGGGACTCTGATATACCAATTGAAAGAATGTAAAGTGGTACAAGGTTTTCAAAGAACACTTTGTCAGTTTCTCCAAAATGTTAAATACATATCCATAGTTAATATACATAAATTCAACCTCTAAGAATTTATCCAAGAGAATGAAAATATAAGTCCACACGATTTGATACAAATGTTCATTGCAACTTTATAACTAGAGGCCCGGTGCACAAAATTCATGCACGAGTAGGGTCCCTAGGCCTAGCCAGCGATCAGAGCCAATCGGGTTCCCCACCTCCCTGCCTCCCCGCCTCCTCCTTCCCTCACTCCCTCAGTGCCCTGCTGCCACCACTGGTCGTCCACCATGGTCCACACCGCCCCCTGGTGGTCAGCGCACATCATAGCGAGCAGTTGAACTCCCAAGGGAACACTTTGCATATTAGCCTTTTATATATATAGATAGTCCAAAATTGGAAAGAACTACTGTTCATCAACAAGTGAATGAATAAACAAATTGTGTAACGTACATGCAATGGAATACTACTCTGCAATAAAAGGTAAATTATTAATACTTGCAATAACAAAGATGGATCTCAAAATAAATATGCTGAATGAAAGAATCCAGATAAAAAAAAGCATACTCCATTTACATAAAATTCAAGAAAATAAAAACTAATCTTGTATCCATTTCATTGAGCTGCTATGACATATTATCACAAATGTGGTAGCTTAAAACAACAAATTTATTATCACAGTTCTGAAGGTCAGAAGTCCAAAGCAAGGTTTTGGTAGAGCTGGATACTTCTGTGGTCTCTGAAGAAGAATCTACTCTTATGTCTCTTGCCTAGCTTCTGGTGGCTGCCAGTAACACCTCACAAGCTTTGGCTTATAGATCCATCACTCCAATTTCTACCTCCATTGTGTCACCTCCTCTCTATGTCTCCTCTCTTTCCCTTATAAGGACTTTTGTCAATGGATTGAGGACCCACCCTAATCCAGAATGAGCTCATCTCCAAATCCTAATCATCTTCCAAATAAGGTCAAATTCACAGGTTCCAAGAGAATTTATCTTTGGGAAGGTTACCATTTGACCCACTACAAATGTATAGTGATTGTCTGGGAGTGGGGAGAGATGAGGACAAAGGATTACAAAGGAGCATAAAAAAAAATTTTGAGGTTATGGATATTTCCATTATCTTGATTGTGGTAGAGGCTTCATAGGTATGTTAAAAGTTATTAAAGTATGCTCTTTGCAATTAGAACAACATCATTTCACATGTCTGAGTCTCAAAATACAACCATCAAATGCTATTGGCCAAAGTAAGTGATGATAAATTTAAAGTAACATAGAGGGGAAAAGGTTATGAAAGAATATGAAATTGAGAAAGAACTGAGCTATAAATGTAATGAATGAGAGAGGCTAAGGAGGGAGTTCCACTACTTGAAAGAAAGGTAAAAACTTAAAAAGTTTAAAATTAGTACCCAGGACAATGCCTGCTACAAAGACACTCAAAAGATACTTTTGAAAGTTAAATATTTGCAGCTTATTGTAAATGTTATACTGTAATGAAGCTGCTTTTTAAAAAGTTAAAATATATACATATATATGAGTCAATGTATCAAATTATTAACACATGAAAAAAAACCAAGAATCAATGAACCATTCATTCAGAGTAACCTGTAGAGGTTAGTCATATGGTAGTATTCATAGGCCAATTGAACAAAAAGTAGGGAACACAGAACATCAAAGAAGGTTGCGAAAGCACATGGTAATAGATAATTTTAAGGGGGCTGTATGTGCCAATACAGCAAACCAGATTTTCTAACAGTAACACTAGTATAAGTATGATAAAAAAAATTAATGTTTCCATCTTAATTCTCATTTGCCCAGAACAAAAGTTTATACAGCAATGACTAAAGTGGGTGAAAAGTTAAAAGAAGGAATAAAAGTGGAAGGAAGTAGGGACCCTCAAGGACTGGTCCCTTCCAAAACTCAATACAATACCTACAATTTGGTGATGCACTGGAAAATCTGCTGAAACACAAAAATTCTTGCCATATTGTTTAGAAACCACTAAATTAGACACATATGCAAAACGCATTTTTCTTTTCCACAGAAAGTTCGAAGTTAAAAAACATAGAAAAGCAAATAGCTATAGATTTATCTACAAATAAACTTTAGTATATTATATATGGATACTATATCACATGCCTAAAGACCAAAAAATAATCCTTGAAAAATATCAAATACCCTCTTTAATGAGCAACCCCATTTGTTCTAATGTACCAAGTTTAATTCATATGACTAGCAGCTTGGTTTGGCAGTATTAATGCATAAAGCAAATAACCCATAAAAGTTTGACAATAATATTTTTAGCTCACATGATTCTTGGATTGAGCTCTTAAATGCTTCAACTTTATGCTACTCTAGGGACTCCATTCAGACACAAATACATTTGTTAGTCATTGTGAGACTGAGGGAGGAACTCAGTACATACACCATTATATTCTAAGAATCCAAATTTCTATATCCCATTTGGTCAGACATTTAGAATACAGCACTTAAAAAAATAATTGTTGTTTGATTCTAAATGAAGTCAATAAGTCATGACAGTATAACTGAGAGTACATAATACTATGTACGAGAATATATTTCTACGAATGATTAGGATCACCAACGATCGTGACCTTATGAGTTTAACAATTTAATTGATCTCTCATAAAACTTTCATAAACAATGTTTGAGAACAATTACACAAAACATCGTTAGATGTAAGCAGTGTTTACAAGTAACTTGATTATATTATGAAGCACAAACATTTTTTATTTTTAATGAGGGAGAAATATATCTAAAGTTAGAACTTAACACAAACATCTGAACCAATTGTTTCCCCAACTATTTGCAAACAAAATATTTCAAATTCCACACAAGACTCTGCAAACCCATGAGTACAAACTCTAATCTTGACACTGAATTTGGATCATCTCCATGGAGGAAATCCATGAACCAGATGTGAATTTATTCTTCCAGATGTATTTTATATGTTTGAGGAAAAATAAAACATTTCTTCACTGCCTTTATTTGAGGCCACTTAAAAATGCACTCAGATGGCAATAGCAAAAAGGAAAAACTACAAATGAGTCTTCCACTACCTTAAAGCAGTCATTTATTGAATTGTTACTAAATAAAACAAATTACATATACAGTTGCTACATTATCAATCAACATTAAAATAACTTGTAATTCAGAATCAATTTAACATTTATACTTCACCAATTTTCTCAGTGTTTAATTGTTTTAAACAATTTTTGCTTTTACATTATATGGAATTAAAGAGAAAAATATAAATACAGTTTTAACTAATATAACATGACTTCAATAGCTGAAGTCAAATTTCTACACAGAAATAAATGAATCACAGCAAAATTTAATAAAATTAGTAATACACCTAAGTCATATTATGTGATCCCAAAGTTAGACATCATTTTATAATACCAATGATACAAGTTCAATAGTTTAGAAATTTAATATCACAAAAAAGAACCTCCAACATATTAATATCTCAAATAACTATAAACAAAACAAAAGAATGGTTCCTCTGACACATTTCCTTTTCCCTCCACCAGAGATCCTTTGAATACTTAACAGCTCCTTTTAAAATATTTTTTTAAAAATCAAACCAGGAAAATGAGTGACCCTGTTGAAATGTTTAATTTTATGAGGAAAGGGATGTGCACACATATTAATTAGTTATGACAGTTGTAAGTGGGTGTAACTTTAATAAATACTTTTATGAATTCTGCTTTATACAGTAAAAATAGCAGCTAATCATGCATAAATGCAAATTACAGAAGTATATATAAACACAAGTACATTAAAATAACTTAATTCTTATACATATTGTTTTCAATCATTTCATAAGAATGCCAAAATTATATCCTATCATAAAATTAATATTTTAAATGTATTAACCATTTTAATTTTAATAAAAATATAATTTTAGATGATTTCACAGAAACACTTAATGGTTATTTCAAGAATTTAAATTCTAAATTGAAAGAAAAACTTTTCCAAGTAGGAAATATTATTAAATAATCACTAGTTAATCTAAGGGGTGGGATGATTTCCTATATGCATCAAAAATAAGTGTGAAGTAGTAAACAAGAATATATACTATGGGCTCAGTGAAACTATGCAATAACTCAAATCAGAGAAAGACTGTTTCTTTTCCAACATTATAAAATACCAGAAGTGGATCACTTTACACCACACATTTACTTAGTGCACAATTTTGGTGGTGTGACAATAACTCAGCTTCACTAAGAATTCCTCTCTGTAAGTAACTGTGGTTGGAGTTTAAATACAAATAAATTAAGAGCAAAAATCTAACTTAAGTGCTTTGTTACAGGTGTTTTCTTTTCACTATTAAAAACAATCTACGAAGCACAAAAAGTTGTATTCGTCTGAGAAAACACCATTTCTAATTTTTATTTAAATCTCACATTCGAATTTGAACAACATAAAAGTTACTCTAAATTGCAGAAAAATGAAACTTTCATTCTGTCTTCCATTTTCTTAACATTTATTTTATTTTTTCTTTATATATCTGTGCTGTTTTCTGGGTGATATCCTCAAATCCCTCTTCAAGTTAATTATTAACAATACTATAGTCAGAAATGTTATGGCACAGAGAAAAAACAAAAGTTTGTTGAATGAAAATCACTGACACTTTAATTTCTATTACTGTATTTTTTTCATTTCTAGGCATTGTTTGGTCTCTTTAAAACTTTCTGTTCCTATTTCATGTTGCAAAAGTTCTGTTTTCCCCATTCCTTATTTTCATTTATTATCATTTTAAAACAAATTTGTTTTATAGCCTCTTTAAGGGTTTTTAATTTATATCAAGTTCTTGTTGTATTTACAGTCATGTGCTGCATAACAGCATTTTGGTCAACAATGGACTGCATACATGACAGTTGTCCCAGAAGATTATAATGGAGTTGAAAAATTCCTGTCACCTAGTGACTCTGTAGCCATCATAATGTCATAGAGCAACACACGTTTGTGGTGATGCTAGTGTAAATAAACATACTGTGCTGCTAGTCATATAAAAGTATAGCACATATAATCACATACAGTACATACTAGTTGATAATGACAATAAACAACTGTTATTGGTTTATATGTTTACAATACTATACTTTTATTATTATTTTAGAGTGTACTGTTCTTAATTATTAAAAAAAAAGTTTGCCATAAAACAGTATGCTGTGTTCTGCCGGCAGCAGTCTCATACATTCTGTGTTTATTGCATCTCTTGATTGCATCCTTTTCTCTTGTGCTTGATTTAATCTCATGCCGTTCTATAATTTAGTGCAGCCTAAGTGTACACTGTTTATAAGTCTACAATAATGTACAGTAATGTCCTAGGCCTTCATATTCCCTCACTGACTCAACAGAGCAACTTCCAGTCCTGCAAGCTCCATTCATGGTAAGCGTCACGATACAGGTGTGCCATTTTTTATCTTTTATACCATATTTTTTACTATACCTTTTCTGTTTAGATATGTTTAGATACACAAATATTTACCATTATGCTACAATTGCCTACAGTATTCAGTACAATAACATGCTGTACAGGTTTGTAGCCTGGGAGTAATAGGCTATGCCATGTAGGTTTGTGTAAGTACACTCCATAATCTTGGAGGACGATGAAATCACCTAACAACACATTTCCCAGAATGTATCCCCATCGTTAAGCAGGGCATGACTGTATTCTCTTCCTTCTTATGTCTACTCATTCTCTGCATGGTAGTTTGTTTCCCCCACTGGTTTACAATGTCTACCACCTTCAGCTGAGGTTGCTATATACTGTGGGATCCATGTATATCATGAGCTAGGAAATCACATCCAAAGGACAGGTACATTTATTTGTTCATTTGCTTTTGCTAGACCCCAAGTAATTTCATTGGTCCCTGACAGGGAGATGGGAAAGTTCATCTGCACACTGGGGTTTGTATGGACAATTTACCTATCCATACCCTTTTGTTTGTTTTACATTATTCTTTAATTATGATATGAATGACTTCACCATTGTTACAGAAATTCCTAGCTTCAGTAAGCAAATAAATATGACATTACATTAGATGCCTTTCCCTGAAATAATAATACATTCAAATCATGCCAGAAATGTATATTCCTATTCCAAGTACTGGCAGTCATAATCTTTTTTATAAATCACCTTTTTAAAAATTGATTTTTAGAGAGAGATAATAAGGGAGAAAGAGAGAGGAAGAGAGGGAGAGAGAAAGAGAGAGAGAGGAAGAAAGAGAGGGGGAGAGAGAGAGAGACAGAGAGAGAGAGAGAGAAACATTGTTGTTCTACCCATTCATGCATTCATTGGCTGATTCCTGTATGTGCCTGACTGAATATCAAACCCAAAACCCTGGAGCATCAGGATGATGCTCCAACCAACGGAGCTACCCAGTCTATAAATCACCTTTTTAATAAAGAACTGCAATATACTGCTTTGCATTTTTAGAATAGTGATTATCTACACTAATAAAAGACAAACATGCAAATTGACGATATCTTCACTATACCTTAAGCCACGCCCATGAGCCAGAGCAACTATATGCAAATTAACCCAACCAAGATGGCGGCCGGCAGCCACGGAGCTGGAGCAAGCAGGAGGCTTGGTTGCCCAAATGATGGAGAAAGCCAAGCTTCCCGCCTGCCGCCTGAGATCCACTCAAAACAACAAGTTTCAATTACAGAAGATAAATAAACCCCAGATACCTGCTTTCAGCCGGCCGTGGCGATGGAGCTGGAGCGAGCAGGAGGCTGAGTTGCCCCTGGCGATGGAGGAAGCCAAGCTTCCCTCCTGCCCACCTTGGCCAACTCTGAGCTCCTCTCAAGGCTACAAAGTTTCAATTATAGAAGGTAAATAAATCCCAGAATAAAAAAGAAAAAAAGGAGAGGCTGGGAGCTTCCGTCGCCAGCGGGCTTGGCCAGCCTGAAAATGGCCCTCAGCCCCTCACCCAGACTGGCCAGGCAACCCAGTGGGGACCCCCCACCCTAAACGGGGTGTGGCCAGCCTGCAAACAGCCATCAGCCCCTCACCCAGGCTGGCCAGGCACCCGAGGGGGGACCCCCACCATGATCTGGGACACCCTTCAGGGGAAACCAGCACGCCCCTACCCATGCACCAGGCCTCTATCCTATATAGTAAAAGGGTAATATGCAAACTGACCCTAACAGCAGAATGACTGGGAATGACTGGTCACTATGACACACACTGGCCACCAGGGGGCAGATGCTCAATGCAGGAGCTGCCCCCTGGTGGTCAGTGCACTCCCACAGGGGGAGCTCTGCTCAGCCACAAGCCAGCCAGCGGTGGTGGTGGGAGCCTCTCCCGCCTCCTCAGCAGCGCTAAGGATGTCCAACTGCAGCTTAGGCTTGCTCCCCGCTGGCAAGTGGACATCCCCCAAGGGCTCCTGGGCTGCCAGAGGTATGTCTGATTGCCAGCTTAGGCCCAATATCCCAGGGAGCAGGCCTAAGCCAGCAGGTGGTCATCCCCCGAGGGGTCCCAGATTGCGAGAGGGCACAGGCGGGCTGAGGGACCCCTCCCCCCCCCCCCGAGTATACAAATTTTTGTGCACCGGGCCTCTAGTTATAATAATAAACACATTTGAGCAGTATGTTAAGAGTTTATATAATCCTTCTAGTAAATTTATAACACAGTGTCTTTTATTTGTTCCCATAAACACCCTGAGAAGAAGATAGGGAAGGTTACACTACACCCCCCCCCCACCCCATTTTAGACATAAAGAACTGAGGTCCAAAGTTGTTGGCTTGTACAACACACACACACAGAAGTATACCACACCCTCACCATTCATTAGTAGTACACTAATGTGATTTTCTATTATTTGTAATTATTCTTTTTTGTTTCTTGATAACTCAAGATATTAAATCCTACAGCTCTCCTCAACTATTTTATTGCTTCAAGTGTAGTACGTAATACTAATTGAGATTCCAATTGAGACACATATAATATTGCTGTAGGGATTATGACAATACCACCTAATCTCAATTCTAAGACATCTCTTTCACAGTTTAATATTTCTACAATCAGGATGACTCTTCCAATTAACGTCACAAAAAATCTATTGGTGATTATGCAGAAAAGTAAGTTATGACAACACTACAAACACAAACACATAAAATATATATCTGTTCATCTGAATATCACTTTGGTTGAGGTATGTGCATTTGTAGCATCAAATGTGACTGATTTTTTAAAATATGTTTTTATTGATTGTAGAGAGGAAGGAACAGGGATAGAGAGATGAAAACATCGATGAGAGAGAAACACTGATTGGCTGCCTCCTGCATGCCCCCCACTGGAGATTGAGCCTGCAACCTGGGCATGTGCCCTGACCAGGAATCCAATGGGTGACCTCTTGATTCATGGGTCCATGCTCAACCACTGCGCCACACAGGCCAGGCAAATGTGCCTGAATTTTTATCCAAATTTAAATCTCTAGATGTCTGGTAATTTTTTTTAAAAGATTATACTGTGATAATGCTCTAAAAGAGAAACCAGGAATATACATATAAAATTGATTGTCACATACCTGATAAGATCATTAAATACAATGGAAAAAGAAATCTTTAGAACTGGTTGCTGAATTCTGATTCCAAAATAGAATTTATGCATCAGGAAAAATTTAAATATTCTCTTCCAAAATAATTCCAATGAAACAATAATTCCAATGAAATGATTTACTCTCTAAAACACTGCTTTTGTCACGTAACTCTCCTGTTCATGAATCTATAATAGCTTTCTATTGCCTCCCCATTCAAACACAAACTTCTACGTTAACTTTCAGGGGCATCCATTATCTGGACTCATAAATTTACACAATTTTAGTAAGCATTTTTCCCCATTTCTACCTCCCAGTCTCTACTTCAGTCAGTCTCTTAAAGGAAGTCCCTATCTTTCTTACAACCCTGCCTTGATCTGTTCACTTCACCCATCCTCTTTCTTCCTAGCCAATAAAACCCGACCATCTTTCCATCACAATTCAAGTCTTGATCTACTTAATTTTGAGCTCCTATAGCCAGAGACACTGTTAGTTACCAATGGCACTTATGTATTTATTTGCTTCTTAACTATTCCTTTTTCCATACCTTGGAAATATGGAAAACATCATCCATCCTTTGTCTTCTCCAAAGAAAAGAAGGACTTAAAAGACAGGAAACGAAATCTCAGAGAAATTAAATGAAGGGCTAGATTGAAGAGCTAACTAGTTCAACCTAGTCAAAACTCCAGGTTAGTGATCTTTTCCTTCTACATAGTATTAAAATATGTTGAAAGGAGCAAAATAAAAGATATGTATCAAACCCAGGTCTTATTTTACTTAATATAAAAAATAAGATCACAAACAGGGCCCATTATATGTTAACCTACTGAAATTCCTGTTTCCCAATTAAACTAAAAGTTTATAAATTTTGAATTAAAGTTCCAATACAAATTGGGAGGGGAGCAGAAAGAGGATTAGTTATGGACTTAGTTAGTGACATAAAGCTTTATTTAAACTTGGTAAACCAGTCATCAGAGTCTCTCTTGGGTGCTATTTACACATTATTTTTTTATGATTACAATCATGCAATATGATTCCATTTGGGATTTCAAGTAAAGTTGGAATGCTGTATTCCCTAAAGAACAAATAGTGTTTGGTTTAAGGAGGAGAAAAAAGGAATGTGATACTTCTGGTCAAAAGTTCTCTTTCTGGAATTCATGATAAATGAAAAGAATTTTGGCAGTCCCTATGTCATTCTGCATCTCACAAGCAACGTGCAATTCCTCATGTCACTACAACTTGGTTATTCACTGAAACAACTGATCTTATTACAAAACAAGTTAAACAAACAAACAAAGCCTCCTTCAGTTCCTGCCTTGATTCATTATTAGCATTCGCCTTTCCTTTGGCCTCACCCACATCCCAGATACTGAATGTCAAAGGGTCTCACCGAAGGGCAGGACATACGACAATTTAAACATCAATGAAATTGGATTCAGCTCTCCTTAGTCACTGAGTGATGACTCTATTTCTATTTGTACACTTTTTAAGTAATACTATGTCCTTCCTGGAAGTTCGTTTTGCATTCCAGATTACAGCAGGGACCGAAGTACAACAAAGAAAAAATGCAAAAAGTCAAGTGCCAGGGCAAGTTAGAAGCACACACATATGCAGGTAAGTCTAATTCACATTCCTTTTCAGTAAGATATTAATCTTTATGAAAATTTTAAAGAACTATCACTTAATTTAGCCTAAAGAAACTTAATTCTGCCTTAATATCAAATTTAAAATGTGATCAGAGGGTTACTTAGATTCTAACATACATGAGGGAAATGTACAAAGCATTTTACAACTCGGTAATAAATAATATGGATTGAAACACACATCCTGTTTTTCTAATGTCATTTGATAATCGGATATAAAAAATATTTCCATCAATTTTTCACCTCCCATTATAGAACAGAAACTAAATATATCTGCCCCTATCTCAAATCAGAGATGGTATGATTGAAGTAGTTAAAATTTATTTCTAAAGTTTACCTTATAGGAGTTAAAAAAATAATTCTAGAAGAACACATTTAGAGGGCTATTCACACTCTTTACTTAAACTGATCAGAGTTCACATAATAAATGATGCCTGTCTTTACTTCTGCTGATTACCTGCAGGAGCACCAAAAAAAAAAGTATCTTCCTCTGTGAGAGTCACATCTGCAGGAAGAGGACTACTAAAAAAAGAACCATCTGCTGTTCCAAGTTCATATCCTGCCAGTGGATATTTTGTAATCGTCAGGGCTGAAAAACATTTCGAAAGAAATAGTTTTATAATCTCATATAATTAAGGCAGAAATTCCAGCCTCAGAAAATTAAAATGGCAGTTGTATTTATTATTAATATATTTCACTGAATAAGTCTGATATTGTGTGTCTCTGATTTGTACCCTATTTTCTAAAATCCTATGATAACAAACATTTTCTCAGTATTCCCTGTTCCCCTTGCCTTTTGCATCAAATATATTTACCATTTATGATCCTCATGTGTAAATAGTAGTATCAATAACAAAGTAGAGACAAATTTCATTTTGAAAAATCCAGAAAGTGAAAATTTGGATATATGTACAGATTAAAATGTTAGAGTTATACCACAACAAACATGATTTATTTTAGCTGAGCTTAATCTTTCAAATAAAGCGAAACTCTACGTTAAATAAATATTATTTAATTGTATGTATGCCACTGCAAAGTTATAAGTAGATTTAAAAATGCTTGCCCTGGCCAGTGTTGTTCAATGGTTACAGCACTGGCCAGCACACCACAAGGGTCTTGAGTTCGATTCCCAATCAGGAGCACGTATCTAGGTTGCAGTTTCAATGCCCGGCCCCCTGGTCAGGGCATGAGGGGGAGGCAACCAACCAATGTGTCTCTCTCCCTCTCCCTCTCCCTCTCCCTCTCTCTCTCCCTCTCCCTCTCCTCCTCCTCTTCCTCCCGCCCTTCCACTCTCTATAAAAAAGTCAATGGAAAAAATATCCTCAGGTGAGGATTAACAAAAACAATTCTTAAGCAAGTGATGTGCTATTATCTTGTAGGCACTGGTGAAAACCATTCATAAGAGAGTATAATACATTTGTTTTCACAAGGGTTCTCTGATTTCACCGATAGCTAAATTAATAAATGATTGCTTAGTAAATGAGAATTTAACAGTATGTAAATCAAAGGATATTTAATTTCCTGGGATGAAATTATTCCAGGAATAATCGTGTGACATCAAGATCACATGATATTTAACCGGTAGCTTGTCTTACAATTCCTTATGTTTTTATGTTTATTTCAGTGGTTCTCAAACTTGACTACTATGGAATCACCTGGAGGCTTATAAAATTTTTTCAGTGCCAGGACCCATCCTGCACCACATAAATCAGAATATCTTGGCAGTTAGGTCTCAATATCAAATTTTTTTATTTTTAGTAGCCAGAAAACCAAGATGGCGGCATAGGTTAACGCCGGAGATTGCTGCCTCAAACAACCACTTCAGAGATATAACTAAAGGACAGAACGGACATCATCCAGAACCACAGGAAGGCTGGCTGAGTGGAAATTCTACAACTAGGGGGAAAGAGAATATCATACCCAGACTCAGAGGAGGCGCAGTGCTGAAGTGAAATACTCAGGTGCGGAGTGCACGCGCGGAGCAGGCTGGCGGCAAGGGCGCGGTTGTTGTTTTCAATCGGGAGGGAGTTTCAGACTCTGAGCTCCAGATCCGGGCGAGTCTCTAGGGACCCAGACTCAAACAGGAGAAGCGGGACTGTCTGGCTTCGGTCGGAACTTGAAGGCAGCTTTCTCTCTGAGGTTTGCAGGGGTTGCTGGGACTCTGTGAGGCAGAGCCCCTAGGGACGGAACTGAGAGCAGCCATAACTGCTCGCTCCGGCCCGCCCTGTAGATCCCTGGGGACCTGCCCCACCCAAGCCCTGCGCAGAGCCATTTGCCGGATAGCCTCAGGCAAACGCTAGATTAGCACTGCCCTAGAGGTCCAGCACAGAAGCTCTCCCACTGCAGACACAGCGGACTCTCATAGCCAGTTAACCTGGAGGTCAAATCACCCCCAGTATTGCCGACAAAAATCAAGGCTTAACTACAACAAGACTGCGCACAAAGACCACTAGGGGGTGCACCAAGAAAGCATAAAAAATGTGGAGACAAAGAAACAAGACAAAACTGTCAATGGAGGATATTGAGTTCAGAACCACACTTTTAAGGTCTCTTAAGAACTGTCTAGAAGCCGCCAATAAATGTAGTGAGATCCTCAAGAAATCTAATGAGACCCTCCATGTTGTGATAAAGAACCAACTAGAAATTAAGCATACACTGACTGAAATAAAGAATATTATACAGACTCCCAACAGCAGACCAGAGGAGCGCAAGAATCAAGTCAAAGATTTGAAATGCGAAGAAGCAAAAAACACCCAAGCGGAAAAGCAAAATGAAAAAAGAATCCGAAAATACGAAGATAGTGTAAGGAGCCTCTGGGACAGCTTCAAGCGTATCAACATCAGAATTATAGGGGTGCCAGAAGATGAGAGAGAGCAAGATATTGAAAACCTATTTGAAGAAATAATGACAGAAAACTTCCCCCACCTGGTGAAAGAAATAGACTTACAGGTCCAGGAAGCGCAGAGAACCCCAAACAAAAGGAATACAAAGAGGACCACACCAAGACACATCATAATTAAAATGCCAAGAGCAAAAGACAAAGAGAGAATCTTAAAAGCAGCAAGAGAAAGAAACCCAGTTACCTACAAGGGAGTACCCATATGACTGTCAGCTGATTTCTCAACAGAAACTTTGCAGGCCTGGAGGGAGTGGCAAGAAATATTCAAAGTGATGAATGCCAAGAACCTACAACCAAGATTACTTTATCCAGCAAAGCTATCATTCAGAACGGAAGGTCAGATAAAGAGCTTCACAGATAAGGAAAAGCTAAAGGAGTTCATCACCACCAAACCAGGATTATATGAAATGCTGAAAGGTATCCTTTAAGAAGAGGAAGAAGAAGAAAAAGGTAAAGATACAAATTATGAACAACAAATATGCATCTATCAACAAGTGAATCTAAGAATCAAGTGAATAAATAATCTGGTGATCATAATAGAATCAGGGACATAGAAAGGGAATGGACTGACTATTCTTGGGGGGGAAAGGGGTGTGGGAGATGCGGGAAGAGACTGGACAAAAATCGTGCACCTATGGATGAGGACAGTGGGTGGGGAGTGAGGGTGGAGGGTGGGGCGGGAACTGGGAGGAGGGGAGTTATGGGGGGGAAAAAAGAGGAACAAATGTAATAATCTGAACAATAAAGATTTAATTTAAAAAAAATTTTTTTATTTTTAATTGTGGTAAACACACGTAACATAAAATTTACCATCTGAACTATTTTTAAGTGTACAGTTCAATAGTGTTGACTGTATTCACATTGTCGTACAACTAGATCTTTAAAAGATGCTGCATGACTGAAACTCTATACCCATTGAACATCTCCACAGCTTCTGGCAAACACCATTCTACTTTGTTTCTAAGAATGTGACTACTTTACAGATCTCATATAAGTGAAATCATACAATAAACTTCAAGATTCTTCCATGTTGTTTTGTGTGACATTATTTTCTTTATTTTTAAAGCCAATGCATACACATTTTCTTTGTCCATTCATTAGTCAATGGACACTTGTATCACTTCCACATTTTAACTATTATAAATACTGCTATGAACATTATTGCACAAATATCTTTTTTAAACTCTGCTTTCAATTATTGTATGTACCCAGAAGTGAAATTGCAGAATCATATGGAAGTTCTATTTTTAATTTTTTGAGGAACCGCCATACTGTTTTCCACATCAATTGCACCATTTTATATTACCACCAGCAGTGCACAAGGGTTTCAAAATTCTCCACATTCTTGCTAACGCTTTTTACTTTCTGTTTTTTTCACAATAGTCATCCTAATGGGTGTGAGGTGGTAGCTCATTGTGGTTTTGATTTGCATTTCTCAATTAGTGATGGATGGTTGGCAATATTCAAGGAATAACCTTTGGAGCCAGAGATATGAAACTGACATTCAGAAGAGAAAATAATCACGCACAGACTGGTAATGGTTGAAATACACCTAGGTAGTAGTAAAAACTTTAAGGTAAGACTGGTTTGCTTCCTCCATCCCACTCAGACTGCTTCCTCCCATGAACCTCCCCAGTCTCCCCTTTCTCCACAGAGTATTCTCTCTTTCAATCCAATTCCGTTCTAAAGAAAGAATTTAATATGATTTTGGGAATGTTTCTGATTGCTCACTGGGATATCCTATTTAATAAAAGGGTAATATGCAAATCAACCGAATGATGGAACAACCAGTCACTATGACACGCACTGACCACCAGAGGGGGCAGACGATCAATGCAGGAGCTGCCTCCAGCCTGTAGGCCCTGATGGCCAGATGGCGACTGGGGGAACTCAGGGTGGGTGGCAGTAGGGGGCAGGGCCGACTGTGGGCAGCCGGGGAAGGTAGCCCTGATTACAGGCCAGGCCTAGGGGGTGTACCTGTGCACGAATTTCATGTGCTAGGCCTCTAGTTTACATATAAAGCCTTAACACTAATCCTATCTAATAAGAGAGAAAAATGGTAATTGGCGTACGATGATACCCTTTTCATTGGCTAATCAGGGCTATATGCAAATTAACTGCCAACTATGATTGGCAGTTAACTGCCAACTAAGATTGGCAGTTAACTGCCAACAAGATGGCGGTTAATTTGCATATGTAGGCACAATGCAGGGAGGCCAAAGGGAAAGCAGGAAGAAGCCCCCTGCCACTGACAGTGATCAGAAACCCAGGGGGGAGCTAAGAGCTGGGGGGCAGGGCAAAGGCGGCCCTGGGGCCGCCTTTGCCCTGCCCCCCAGCCATGATCGGAGAATCAGGCGCCTTTGCCGCCCTGGCCAGTGATAGCAGGAAGTAGGGGTGGAGCCAGCGATGGGAGCTGGGCACGGTCGAAGCTGGCAGTCCCGGGAGCTAGGGGTCCCTTGCCTGGGCCTAAAGCGGAGCCCACAATCGCGGGGCCGCTACAGCTGCGGGTCCCCGCTGCCCGAGCCGGACGCCTCAGCCAGAGGCGTTAGGCCTGGGCAGGGGCGGGGCCTGCAACTGCGGGGAGCTGGGGGTCCCCTGTCCAGGCCTGACACCTCTGCCAGAGGCCTCAGGCCTGGTCAAGGGGCCGATCCGGTGATTGGTGATTGGAGGGTGATGAGGGTCAACTCCTCTGGCCGAGGCATCAGGCCTGGGTGGGGGGCGGAGCCGGGGATTGGGGGGATATGATGGTCCCCTTGCCCAGGCCTGAAGCCTGGGTCAGAGGCCTCAGGCCTGGGCAGGGGCCAGAGCCAGTGAACAGGGGGAGATGGGGGTCCCCTGTCCAACCCTGACACCTCTGGCGGAGGCGTCAGGCCTGGGCAAGGGGCCAATCAGGCGATCGGAGGGTGATGGGGGTCTACGCCTCTGGCCGAGGCATCAGGCCTGGGCAAGGGGCCGATCCTGCGATTGGAGGGTGATGGGGGTCAATGCCTGAGGGCTCCCAGTATGTGAGAGGGGGCAGGCTGGGCTGAGGGACACTCCCCTCCCCACACACACCCAGTGCACGAATTTCGTGCACCGGGCCCCTAGTTAAGAATATACTTTGGTATACCAAGTACTTACTTGGAAACCTGTATAATAAACTATGTATTTCTTAGTTATCACAGAGTGTGTAGTTATACCTCAAAACAAGTCCTGAAAATCTAATTAATAAACAAGTTCTGAATCATGAGAATTTTCCAACATCTCATTTGTTCAAAACCCTCAATTATGCAGAATATAGCCTAGATCCTAAAAGCAGACCAAACAAGCAAATAGTTAAATAGTAAAATTAGATACCAACATTCTTTGTTAACCGGAACTTGATTTTTCTCAGAGGAGAATCCTTTGACTCTCACTGAGTTATTAGATACTATCAGTTTTAGCAAATTTAACTAAATGATTTTCCAATCTATAACAAATGCATCCATATTGGGAGGTGAAAATAGAAACATGAAAGTATGAATAAACTTTATGAATAAAGTATGAACAAGTGTACCTTCACACTGCATATCATTTGCAAGCATCACTTATTACACCACATTATGAGAACTGATACTCATATTGAGTGGCTTACTCAAAGATTAAATTACATTGGTATGCAGTCTTGGGAAGGTGCATAGCTTGTAAGATATGTAGCTGTAGGGCACACACACAAATATCTTGCCTATACCTTTCTTCTGCTTTCAAATCTTGACTCTTTTATGAATCATCGCATAAGCAGTTTATTACTTTGTCTTTACCCCTCCCTGCCTAAGGTACTCTCACCATTCCAACCACCTAACTTAACTAGGGGAAACCCTCCCCCTATTTTTCCTACTAAATTGAAGAATGCATAAGTGTTAAAGTATCAAAAAAAATTTCAAAATTGAATCTAAGAATGTTCACCTTTGAAAGAGAAAGGCTGGGAGGAAGAAGAGTACTGAGGAAAAGAAAATGGAAGTAAGAAGTAAGACATGAGGCCTAGCTCACAAATACTTGTAATTTATTTGAGCAAAAGTATTCATTGCGCATCTCTCAGTAGCTAACTTATAACAGACACTTTCAGGTATTACATACTCTTAATATTTGTTCTGCTTTCTTCCTGTTTAGTATCAGTAGGAAAAAACTGAAGGATTTCCTTATTATCTGGGTAGTTTTATAAAATCCCACAACAGGAAATCTCCCAAAGAATGGGATATTTAAATTTTTGTATTTATATTTTTAAAATTCCTTAAAGTACACAAGAATTAAATTCTATTCCTACTTGAAAATAAAGTAAAAACTTTTACTCACTAAAGTAAATAAATTTTCCTATATTGCTTTAGACCTAGCTATACATATACACATGTAACAGTTTTTTAGATAAAAAACTGTATCTCATATATGTGTATCACGGTTTAGATCATGTAATATTTTCTCATATATGTGTGTCATGGTTTACTTGATTTATTTACCTAACCATAACACTACCATTGAGAAAGTTTTCAGTATTTTACTATTATAAGAAAGATCAATGAACATGCTTGTTGTAACAAATTAGAATCCTAGCATGCTTTGTAGTTTGCATTGTACAAGTCTTCCACCTCCTTGGTTAAATTAATTCCTAAGTATTATATTCTCTTCGATGCTATTGTTAATGGAACTGTTTCCATAATTTCCTTTTAAGATAGTTCGTTGTAAATGTATAGAAATGCAACTGATTTTTGTGTGTTGACTTGGGATCCTGCTGCTTAGCTGAATTTATTTATTATTCCTAACAGGTTTTTTTGGAGGGGTGGATTATTAGGGCTTTGTATATGGACGATCATACCATCTGTAATCAGACCATCTTACTTCTTCCTTTCCAATTTGAATGCTTTATTTTATTCTTTTCTAATTGCTCTGGATACAACTTCTAGGACTAACAGAAGTGGCAGGATGGGCATCCTTGCCTTCTTTCTGATCTTAGAAGAAAGTTTTGTCTTTCTCCATTGAGTATGGTGTGTTCATATATGGCTCTTATTATGTTAATGTAGTTTCCTTCTACTCCAAGTTTGTTCAGTATTTTTTATCATAAAATGGTGTTAAATTTTGTCAAAGACTTTTCTGAATCAATGAGATGATTATGTGATGTGTGTTTTTTTCACTTCATTCTGTTAATGTGGTACACTGATTGATTTCATATGTTGAAAGATTATTGCATTCCAGAAATAAATCCTACTTGGTCATCATGCATAAACCTTTAATATGTTGTGAATTCAGTTTGCTAGCATTTTGTTGAGGGTCTTTTTTTAAAAATATATTTTATTGATTTTTTTACAGAGAGGAAGGGAGAGGGATAGAGAGTTAGAAACATCAATGAGAGAGAAACATCGATCAGCTGCCTCCTGCACACTCCCCACTGGGTATGTGCCTGCAACCAAGGTACATGCCCTTGGCTGGAATCGAACCTGGGACCCTTGAGTCCGCAGGCTGACGCTCTATTCACTGAGCCAAACCGGTCAGGGCTGTTGAGGGTCTTTACATCAGTGTTCAGAAGGGATATTGGTCTGCAGTCATTTTGTAGTCTCTTTGTCTGGCTTTGGTTATCAGGGCAATGCTGGCCTCAGAATGCACTAGGAAGTGCTTCCTCCTCTTCAAATATTTGGAAAAATTTGAGAAGGGGTTTCAGTTCTTCTTTAAATGTTTGATATAATTCACCAGGGAAGCCAGGATATCCAGGGATATTTTTTTCCAGAAGATTTTTAGTTACTGATTCAATCTACTTACTAATTATAAATATATTTAAATTTTCTATTTCTTTGTGAATTAGTCTTAATAAGTTTTTTGTTTCTAGAAATGTTTCCATTTCATCTAGGTTACCAATGTGTTTAGCATACAATAGTACTGTTTACAGTATTATTATTTTTTTTTATATCTGTATAGTTAGTAGTAATGTCCCCACTTCCTGACTAGTAATTTGAGTCTTCTCTCTTTTAACTAAGTCCATCTAGCTAAAAGTTTACCAATTTTGTCGATCTTTTAAAGAAAACTTTTGGTTTCATTGATTTTTCTCTTGTTTTTCTACTCTATTTTGTTTACCTGTAACCTTTAATATTTCCTTCCTTCTGCTAGGTTTGGGTTTAATTTGTTCTTTTATCTAGTTCCTTAAGTTGTAAAGTTTGTTATGTATATTTTACCACAGTAAAAAAAAATTTTTTTTAATGTTTTTTCACTTAGTATGTCCCCAAATTCTCTGATAACTTGCCTCGCTCTCAAAAAATATTTTTTTAAAGAACAAATTAACAAGAGAACTAGAAGACAAGCCACAGACTGAGAGAAAATATTTGCAACAACACATCAATTAAAGGACTGCTATCCAAAATATGCATAAGACTCTTAAAACTCAAAAATAAAAAAACAAACAACTTAAAAAAAATGGAACAACGACCTTAACAGATACCTCACCAACAAAGATATACAAATGGCAAATAAGTATATGAAAAGATATTCCACTTCAAATGTCATCAGAGAAACGCAAATTAAAACAACAATGTGATGTCACTACACAGAACACTGACAAAATCAAATGCTGGTAAGGATGTGTGGACCAATGGGAACTCTCATCCACTGCCAATAGGAATACAAAGTGGTTAAAAATGGTACAAACACAGTGAAAGACAGTTTAGTGGCTTCTTATAAAACAAGATATATACTCTTACTGTACAAGAAAGCAATCACCTCCCCTGCTATTTACTCACAAGATTGAAAATTTTATATCCACATAAAATCCTGCACATTGATGTTTATAGGAGCATTATTCATAATTTACAAAACTTGGAAGCAATCAAGATGTCTTTCAGTAGGTGGATAAGTAAATTGTGATACATCCAGACAATGAAATATTATTCAGCACAAAGAAGAGTGGTGCTACCAAGCCATGAAAGGACATGGACGAACCTTAAATGCACATTACCAAGTGAAAGAAGCCAATATGAAATGGCTACATATATATGATTCCAACTATATGACATTCCGGAAGAGGCAAAACCATGGAGACAATAAAAAGATCAGTGACTGCTGTTGGGTTTGGGGGCAGAGGGATAATAGAGCACAGAGGATTTTTTAGGGCAGTAAAAATAATCTGTATGATATGTAATGATGGATATATGTCTTGAATATTTGTCCAAATCCATAGAATGTCCAACACCAAGAGTGAACCCTAAGGTAAACCACAGACTTTAGGTAATTTAATTATGTGTCGGCCTTGGTAAAAGTGTACCATTCTGGTGATTGGTGCTGATAATAGGTGAGGCAATGCATGTGCGGGGACAAGGGACATATGGAAAATCTCAGTGCCTCCATCTCAATTTTGTTGTAAACATCGTTATGTGAGCACATCTATGGGCTGACTCCCACATGCCCCTGACCTGGGATCGAGCCCACAACCTGGGCATGCGCCCTTGACTGGACTACCCCTCCCGCCCCTGTGCCCAAGCAACTGAGCCACACCAGCAAGGGTTCTTATATATCCAGTTTCTTATATGTCCCTACATAGCCTATTACAGTGTTAAATAATAGGGAATAGAGCCCTAGTCAGTTTGGCTCAGTGGCTAGAGTGTCGGCCTGCAGACCAGAGGATCCTGGGTTCAATTCTGATCAAGGGCACATACATACCTTGGTTGCAGGCTCTGCCCTGGCCCAGACCCTGGTCCAGGCATGTGCAGGAGGCAACCAATCAATGTGTTTCTCTCACATATATGTTTCTCTCTGTCTTTTCCCTCTCTGTTCCACTTTCTCTAAAAGATCAATGGAAAAATATTCTCAGGTGGGGATTAACAAAATAATAATAATAATAATAATAATAATAATAATAATGGGGAATAAAAAACAAAAGCAGGTAAGAGCTCAAGCTTCAATGTAAATACAAAAACCAACTGTACCACTTACTAGCTTATATGATGCAAAGTAATTTACTTAATTTCTATGAACCTCACTTTTCTCATTTGTAAAATGGTAAGAATAAAAGTACCTACACTTTAAAACATTATGTGAAGATTAAATTAAATAGCAAATATTAAAAGAATATAAGCACTCAATAAAGGTCAGCTTTTAGGATTACTATTAGGAAGTACCTGATACTATTTAGTATAATTGGTGTTTAGTAAATTTCTCAGTTTAATTATAAATAAAACTTTCAAATTATGGTAAATCTACAAAACTTTAGAAACTAACAAGATAAAGCACATATTTATTTGTGAGTTCATTATCTATCTTCCTAACTACACTAGCTCCATGCAGTCAAGGATGAAGCCTATTTTACATACTACAATAGAGAAAGCAGCTATCAAACTGTCAGTGAAGCACACTGTACACAAATTAAAATAACTATTGAATAAATTAATGTAATGGCTAGTATTTTATATAGTCCAAAATTTATACATATGCTTATATCATTAACAACAACAACCCCTCTTCCTTTCTAACCAATTGATTCTGCCATCCTGAAAACTAAAAGCAAACATTAATAATTTTGCAAGTGTCACCACAGAATATCAATCTATTCAACACCCATCTATCCTATAAACATATTCTAATATCAAGAACATATGCCATGTAAAAACTCTGTAGTGGAACATCACACATTGTTAAAGATACTGATAACTGTGGAATACTACTGAAAGAATAGTACTGAACTTCAAAGTCCTAAACAAACTGTTTTTTAGATTGAAAGTGAGAAATAATATATTTTGTCAGTTTTATTAATTTATAAACTTAATTTATAGGAAAAAATTCTCAACAAAATAAAAGGTATTGAATTTATAGTTGTAAACCTTTCATCAGTTTAAAACAGGTAGGGGAAATAGCTGTGTTTTCTTTCAAACTATATGTCCTAATAACTTTATATGAATAAATGTTTATTATTTCTGCTTGTTTTCTTATCTAGTTTAACTCAGCTATCAAAACAGGAATTCCTGTCCACCTGAACCAACGCAGACAGTAACCAAACAAGCTGACCACAGGCTCAAAGAATCATGTCTCCCACAAAATACTATTTCTTGCTCCTTTGCTATTATTTCTTTGGTGGTAAGCAGCCTTGAGAAAATGGTTTTGTTGTTACCTGCATGTAACTTCTCTCCTCAAAGCAATCAGTGGCTATTTATTAAACACATAGCCATGGACTGTGCTTAAGCCTTGAGGAATCTAAGGTGCTTCTCTTGTATCATCTTACAACCATATTAGATGCTCCTGTAATTTTAAAAAATTTATCTATTACCCTTGATGCTAACATTACCTTGACCCACCTAAAAATCTTCAGCAATGATAGGTTCAATCTGTAAAATATATTGCACATCCATCCACTGCCATTGCCCTGGTTCAAAGCACTTTTTTCAATAGAGATATTGTAATAACTAACTAGCTAACTACCTGATCTCTTGTTTCCACTCTTGTTCAGGTATAGGCTAGTGTGTGAGCTTTCTAATCCCCAGACTATCATTTCTATATTTTTTTTCACTAAGTTTAAACAATTTATGAAAATTTTCAAATTTAAAAAAAGAATCTAATGAAATGCGCAAATACACATGATCCACACTTAATTACGAAAACTGTGTCACAATACGTCTTTTTAAAAAATTGACGTATAACATTATGTTTGTTTCAGATATACAATACAGTGATTCAATATTTGTATGAAAATGTGAAATGATCAGGTCCTCCTCTAATTTTGTTGAAATCAATTGCAAATCATCTAACTTCCCAAAGGATTTGTATCCTTATATAAGAATGATTTAGTTTCTAATTTTTTTTGGAAGTATACAAAATGACTTCTCAAAAAATTATCTTATAAAAATTAATTATACATGTAACTTTCACCTAGAGACAGATTCTTTAATCAAATATATTTAAAAAGGGATTGGCAAAATACTCTTAAATTTCAATATACCACTGACAGAACAATATTTTTTAACTTTTTATTTTGAAATAACTTATAATCTAAGCAAGTTGCCAAGATAGTTAGAGAAAGGCTCCTTGTACTCTTCACCCAGTCTCCCTCAATGGTTACTTCTTGTACAACTACAGAGCAGTATCAAAACCAGAAACCAAAATTGGTACAAATGTGTGTGCACATTTTATCACTTGTATATATTTGTGTAATCACCATCACAAACAAGAAATAAAACCATTCCATCACCATAAAGATCTCCCTCAGGCTACACTTTACTTCATAGCTCCACCCAACTCCATCATCCACCTCAATGTCCTGGCAACCACTAATTTGTTCATGGCCTCTATAATTTTGTTATTTTGAGAATGTTATATAAATGGAATCATATGCTATGAGTCTTTCTGAGATTGGCTTTCTTCACTCAGCATAACGCCCTTACGACCCATTCAAGTTGTCTATCAATAGTTTGTCATTATTTTACTGTTCAGTAGTATGCCATGGTATACTACATATAGATAAACTAGAGGGCCTGGTGCATGAAATTCGTGCACTAAGGATGGGGGGAATCCCCTCAGCCTGGCCTGCACCCTCTCACAGTCCGGGACCCCTCGCTCCTTACCATCTGCTTGCTCGCTGCTCCTTACCACTTGACTCACGGCTCCTTAGCACTGCCACTGCCACGGAGGCTCCGCCACCGCCACTGCGCTCGCCAGCCATGAGCCCAGCTTCTGGCTGAGCAGTGCTCCCCCTGTGGGAGCTCACTGACCACCAGGGGGCAGTTCCTGTGTTGAGCGTCTACCCTGGTTCCACTGTTTGGTCGATTTGCATATTAGGCTTTTATTATATAGGATACGTAGGTAGATAGATAGATAGATAGATAGATAGGCCATTGTCAGATATGTGTTTTGCCAATATTTTATCCCAGTCTTATTCTCATCATAGGGTATTTAGCACAGCAATAGTTCTTAATTTTAATAAATTATAATTTATAAATTTTTCTTTTATATATCATGCCTTTTGCATCATGTCTAAGAAATCTTCAAGTCTTGATTCCCAAAGATGTTCTATGTTTTCTTCTAAAATTTTTATTGTTTTACATTTTAAACTTAAATCTATGATCCATTTTGAGTTATTTTTATATAAACTGTGAGTTCTGGGTCAAGATTAATTTTTTTTCTATGAATATCCAATTCATCTCACCATTAATTGAAAAAACATTGAATTGCTTTTGCACCTTTGTCAAAGATCTGGTAGCTTTTACCATAGGAAGCTATTTCCGTGTTCACTATTCTGTGCCACTGATCTATGAATATATGCTTCTACCAATACCACACAGGCTTCTAATGAGGTGCACTGCTTGATAAAATACTAGTCATCTTTTTGTCTTGAGATAAGATCATTGTTTCCCAACTTTCTTCATAAATACCATTAAGTGTAGGACTAGAAATCCCATCATGAGGCAAAGTATGATGAAACATCTATCCAGTTTTCCTCTAAGATTTCTGACTAACATGTCCTCTCAAAAATAGCCTTAATAACAGTCACCACCAACCTTATACAAAACTGATATTCATCAAGAAACATTGCCACCCTAGCCAGATAGAACATCGGCCTACAGACTGAAGAGTCCGGGTTTCGATTCCAGTCAAAGTCACATGAAGGGTTGTGGGCTCAATCTCCAGTAGAGGGTATGTAGTAGGCAGCCAATCAGTGATTCTCTCTCATTGATGTTTTTATCTCTCTCTCCCTCTCCCTTCCTTTCTGAAATTAATAAAAACATTTAAAAGAAAGAAGAAACAAACAAAAAAAAGAAACAATGCCATGAAGTTCCTAAGCCTAAAGGTACTCAAATAAGACTTCTTCGGCATTTGATGTAACGTTCAGGTTAGTAAAAACAGAAGTAAAAGTGTCATAGAGTTGCACACTTGAAACCTGGATGGTTTTATTAACCAATGTCACCCCAATAAGTTCGTTCAATCAATCAATAAATAAATAAATCCTACACTGCAAAGTAGCTGCAGGATGTGAAGTACAGCATAGGGCATATTGTTAATAATATATTAATAACTATGTGTGGTGTCAGTTGGGTGGGTACTAGAATTATCAGGGAGATCACTTTGTAAATTATATAATTGTCTAACCACTAAAACTAATATAAAATAATAGAGTGTCAGCTATAATTGAAAAATAAAATCAACAAACAAGACAAAGAAGCTCCTAAGCTTCAGGCAACATACATCCTAACTCAGAACTTTGACTAAAGCAGTACAAACGCCTTTTCTCTTCAGCATGTTCAAGTTCCAATTATATTCCAATTACTCTTGCTGCATAATAAACTATCCCAAAAGGTAGTAGCTTAAATTAAGCACCACTTTATGCTCATAGAGTCTGTGGATTACAAATTCAGACAGCTCAGGGACAAAATACTATTCTCATTCTTTGACCAATATCAACATAGAAGATTTAAGATCAACAGATTAAGACTGGTTATTTCTGAAGAATAGGATTACTGATGGAAGAAGAGGTGTTTAAAGAAAAATGTAATGATTTAACATTGAAATTTTATCTTAAGTGGCTGAAGTAGTTTAAAATTTGTTTTTAAATAACGTTAAGGTTTTTTGTTTATTATTTTTATAACTTTAAGTTTTAACTATATTGATGTTTTGTTTAAATAATTAAAAATATTTTATTGACTAAAATTATCCAAACTATAAAAGCTATATTTTAAGCCATTCAGCTGGAAATAATTGATCATCTGTTTTCATTTTACTTTAAAACAAATGTCCAGCATTTTGCACCTGGATAAAACAGTTCAGAGTTAACAAATACTTCAAAGAAAAACATTTGTAAATATGGCAGGTATAAGATGGAGACAATTAGTAGTTGGTATTCATCCCCACACCCAAGTGTATATAAAAAGGTCAAGTCCTAAGTAAAAACAAGAACAAACATGAAATGGGAGGAAAAATAACCAAATAAGGATAAAGGCAGAACTGGAGCAATTACCTAATATATTAAATTCACGATCATACATGACTTAAACCTTGTGGAATTGGGGTGTAATCATTATAGAAACACCAGTCAGCATTTCTTCTAAGACTCCTAGATAACTAAAGGGCTCCTCCCAACTTTCTATGCTAAAGGTTAAGATGTATCTCCCTTGGAGAACACATTTATGTTATCAAATCTTATATACTTACATACTTTGTTGTGTAAGTATTGCTATTTATTGTTAACTTTTTTTATTGACAATGTTTTTTATTCTGTATAGTTTTGTTCACCTTTGTTTAATGTAGTAGTTTAAGGGAGTTTTTATTTTTTTGTTGTTGTTTTTTATGTTGCTATGTATAAATGTTCTTCTTGACCTCTAACATTCAAGGATTCAATGACATTTGAAAATGTCTATATTCAGCTATGCTTACACCCACCACACCTCTAACAATGTCCATAATATAGTTCAAGTAATCCAGTTCTAAAGAGGTTCTGTAATGCTGGTATTTCTTTGCTCACCTAGCCCTTTCTCCTCTGCATCCTTCTTCCACTGATTAGGTAGAATGACCACAAGATGAATGCCTTTCACTAAAATTTCCCATAGATGCCCATTGATAACCATTTGTGCCTTCCACTAAAATTCGTTTCCTCCAAGAAACAGCATACCTGAAAAAGCCCTGAGAACAGTAAAGTGCTATTCAAACATCATTACTGTACAGAGCTTATTTTCTTCACTATAAGAACAACTCCCATTCACACAATTCAAAATTTAGTTTTAAGTTATGATAAAACCGTAGAAAGACTATCCTGCAATTAATCATATTTCTTCTAAACAATCTAAAAATTACAACTCTAACTTATCCTAACATAGAATAACTTTTTAATTGCCCTCCTAAGTTTATTCTTCTATGCTTACCAGTGTTTTTACATTACAGGAACAGTTACAAATGGGGAAAACTACCAAGCATTTTAAACTGTTTATATCTTTAAAAAGATGCAACTTGTCAAACTATCAGATCATCTGCTTTACTAAACGTGACTGATTGTCACAGTTGGCTAAATAAAACCCATTTCTATATAGAGTTCACTCTTCTAATTGCCATGGTAAAGTAGGCTTTTCTAGTGTTAAAAATTCCTTATCACCGCCAAAACCGGTTTGGCTCAGTGGATAGAGCATAGGCCTGCGGACTGAGGGGTCCCAGGTTCGATTCCGGGCAGGGGCATGTGCCAGGGTTGCGGGCGCATCCCCAGTGGGGGGTGTGCAGGAGGCAGCATATTGATGTTTATCTCTCATCGATGTTTCTGACTCTCTGTCCCTCTCCTTTCTTCTCTGTGAAAAATCAATAAAATATATTTAAAAAAAAATTCCTTATCACCAAAAAACCCCCAGTATTTTCCTTATATTTATCTAAATATTTTCAGACATAACATCTAATTTTTATACAAGTAAATGCAGATTCTTGTGGTGTAACTGCAAATCACCAATCATCCACAACCAAACCCTATACTTCTTTTCTAAAGATAAGCAACAATTTTTAAGAAAACACCAAAAAAAAACAAAACCACAAATTCTTTTATCTGATCTAATCAGCTACTACTCTTAAGCAAAACTGATTTAAATGACTACACATCTCCTGTTTTCATCTTCCTTGTATCATACAAGGCACTCTTGGAAGTGTGTATCAATTCTATGCTATACATTCGAAAGCAGGAACACTGGGGAAAGTCTATATTTTTCATTCTTTCTGAAATTTCCTTTGCTCATTGATTCCTTCCCTAACGACAAGGAAAAGCAAAATGTCTATGTAGAATAGAATTATGAATTTCAAATAAATAATAGGTACCATACAAAGTTCTCATTTTATTTTTATTAAACCAAAGAACTTATATACTTATATGCATATACTTATATACTTATATGCTTGTATCCATGGATACAAACAATAGGGTGGTGAAGACCTGGGGCAATGGGTAGGAGCTGGGTGGAAAGGTGTAAAGGGGTGAGGGAGAATGGGAGACATTTGTAATACCGCAACAATAAAATAAAGATAAAAATCAATTGTGGTCTGACCAGTGTGGCTGACCAGAGCATCAACCCATGAACCAGGAGGTCATGGTTCAATTCCTAGTCAAGGCTCGGGTTGAGGGCTCTATCCTCAGTAGGGGGTATGCAGGAACCAGCCAATTGATGTTTCTCTCTCCTCTCCTCGATATTTTTATCTTTCTATCTCTCTTCCTTCCCCCCCTCTAAAATCAATAAAAATATATTTTTTTAAAAATCAATTGTGCACTAGCTAGTTTGGCTCAGTGGATAGAGAGTCAGCCTGTGGACTGAAGGGTCCTGGGTTCAGTTCCAGTCAAGGGCACATGCCTGGGTTGTAGGCTCGATCCCCAGCAGGGGGTGTGCAGGAGGCAGCCTATCAATGGTTCTCTCTCATCATTAATGTTTCTAACTCTCCCTCTCCCTTCTTCTCTGAAATCAATAAAAATATATTTTTTAAAATCAATTGTATAGTATATGGGGGAAATATATCTTAATAAACTTTCATGTAAATAAAACCCACAGGAGAGCAGTTGTGAAATAGTAACTAAAAGTCAGTATGTATGTTTGGGCAATGTAGTATAGTTGTTCTTTCTTTGCATTGCAACCTCTACATATAGTTATATAAGGCACAGTTAGTTTTAAAAGGAACACTGTCAATGTAGAGATTTCCAGAGAAAAGCAACCAAGAAATAAGGCATACATACTCATTATCACGACAGAAGATATGACTAGAGATATTGGAAACATTAACTCTCATGACTTTACTATCCTCTTGTGTGATGACTTCTGAATCCATATCCCCAAGTCTAACCTATCCCCTGGATTTCAAATGCATACCCACATGCTAGATGAATATACTTACTTGTCAGTTTCACATACATTTTGGCCTCAACCAGAGAGGTAGCATAGTATGAAGAGCCTGAATATTGGAGGCCATGATTCAATCCAGCACCTAGATTCTAGGCCAGTGATGGCGAACCTTTTGAGCTTGGCGTGTCAGCATTTTGAAAAACCCTAACTTAACTCTGGTGCTGTGTCACATATAGAAATTTTTGATATTTGCAACCATAGTAAAACAAAGACTTATATTTTTGGTATTTATTTTATATATTTAAATGCCATTTAACAAAGAAAAATCAACCAAAAAAATGAGTTCGCGTGTCACCTCTGACATGCGTGTCATAGGTTCGCCATCACTGTTCTAGGCCCTACCAGTTACCAGTTATATAGACCTTGAAAAAATTACCTGACCTCTTTGTGCCTCAACTTCCTCATCTATAAAATAAAAACAATAATATTTACCTTGTAAGGTTGTCATAAAATTTTTGAAAGCTCTTAAGATAGAATTGGACACATCCTAACTGATATGTGTTTGTTAAATTTTTTTTTAAAAGCATACCTAATAACCAAATTTAAACTCTCCATCCCCAAAACTGTGCCTCTTTCCATACCCTAACCTCTTTTTTTCAGTGAGTCCTTAAAAGTTCTTGTCATAAGGGTCAATAAGGATGAAGACCATGCTCAGCAATCAGACTGTCCACAACCCAGAAAATGTCAACATCACTCTGAAGGAACGCAGTTATTATGAAGGGCCTAGAGCAGCCGTGGGCAAACTATGGCCCGCTTTGAAATGAATAAAACTATTGAAAAAAAAGACCCTACCCTTTTATGTAATGATGTTTACTTTGAATTTATATTAGTTCACACAAACACTCCATCCATGCTTTTGTTCCGGCCCTCCGGTCCAGCT